>NC_086452.1:473367509-473601976 GCF_028390025.1 Pseudophryne corroboree | reverse complement strand
ACTATATCCCGTGTACTATACATACCATACTATATCGCGTGTACTATACAGTGTACTATACATACCATACTATATCCAGTGTACTATACAGTGTACTGTATATACCATATTGTGTCCCGTGTACTATACAGTGTACTATACATACCATACTATATCCTGTGTACTATACACTGTACTATATATACCATACTATATCCCGTGTACTATACGCTGTACTGTGTATACCATACTATATCCTGTGTACTATACACTGCACTATATATACCATACTATATCCCGTGTACTATACAGTGTACTATATATACCATACTATATCCCGTGTACTATATACTGCACTATATAGACCATACTATATCCCGTGTACTATATACACCATACTATATTCCGTGTACTATACAGTGTACTATATATACCATACTATATCCCATGTACTATACACTGTACTATAAATACCATACTATATCCTGTGTACTATACACTGTACTATATATACCATACTATAGCCTGTGTACTATACACTGTACTATATATACCATATTATATCCTGTATACTAAACACTGCACTCTATATAGAATACTATATCCTGTGTACTATACACTGCACTATGTATACCATACTATATCCCATGTACTATACATACCATACTATATCCTGTGTACTATACACTGTACTATATATACCATACTATATCCCGTGTACTATACACTGTACTATATATACCGTACTATAACCCGTGTACTATTCACTGTACTGTATATACCGTACTATAACCCGTGTACTATTCACTGTACTGTATATACCATACTATATCCTGTGTACTATACACTGTACTATATATACCGTACTATATCCCGTGTACTATACACTGTACTATATATACCGTACTATAACCCGTGTACTATTCACTGTACTAAATATACCATACTATATCCCGTGTACTATACACTGTACTATATATACCGTACTATAACCCGTGTACTGTACACTGTACTATATATACCGTACTATAACCCGTGTACTATTTACTGTACTATATATACCGTACTATAACCCGTGTACTATTTACTGTACTATATATACAGTACTATAACCTGTGTACTATTCACTGTACTATATATACCGTACTATAACCTGTGTACTATTCACTGTACTATATATACCGTACTATAACCCGTGTACTATACACTGTACTATATATACACCATACTATATCCCGTGTACTATACACTGTACTATATATACCATACTATATCCCGTGTACTGTACACTGTACTATAATAAGAATTTACTTACCGATAATTCTATTTCTCGTAGTCCGTAGTGGATGCTGGGGACTCCGTCAGGACCATGGGGATTAGCGGCTCCGCAGGAGACAGGGCACAAAAGTAAAAGCTTTAGGATCAGGTGGTGTGCACTGGCTCCTCCCCCTATGACCCTCCTCCAAGCCTCAGTTAGGATACTGTGCCCGGACGAGCGTACACAATAAGGAAGGATTTTGAATCCCGGGTAAGACTCATACCAGCCACACCAATCACACTGTACAACCTGTGATCTGAACCCAGTTAACAGCATGATAACAGCGGAGCATCTGAAAAGATGGCTCACAACAATAATAACCCGATTTTTGTAACAATAACTATGTACAAGTATTGCAGACAATCCGCACTTGGGATGGGCGCCCAGCATCCACTACGGACTACGAGAAATAGAATTATCGGTAAGTAAATTCTTATTTTCTCTGACGTCCTAAGTGGATGCTGGGGACTCCGTCAGGACCACGGGGATTATACCAAAGCTCCCAAACGGGCGGGAGAGTGCGGATGACTCTGCAGCCCCGAATGAGAGAACTCCAGGTCCTCCTCAGTCAGGGTGTGCCCCTGACCAAGTATCAGCTCGGCAAAGTTGTAAAGCCGAGACCCCTCGGGCAGCCGCCCAAGATGAGCCCACCTTCCTTGTGGAATGGGCATTTACATATTTTGGCTGTGGCAGGCCTGCCACAGAATGTGCAAGCTGAATTGTACTACACATCCAACTAGCAATCGTCTGCTTAGAAGCAAGAGCATCCAGTTTTTTGGGTGCATACAGGATAACAGCAAGTCAGTTTTCCTGACTCCAGCCGTCCTGGAAACTATATTTTCAGGGCCCTGACAACATCTAGCAACTTGGAGTCCTCCAAGTCCCTAGTAGCCGCAGGTACCACAATAAGCTGGTTCGGGTGAAACACTGACACCACCTTAGGGAGAAACTGGGGATGAGTCCGCAGCTCTGCCCTGTCCGAATGGACAATCAGATATGGGCTTTTTTGAGACAAACGCCGCCAATTCTGACACTCGCCTGGCCGAGGCCAGGGCCAACAGCATGGTCACTTTCCCTGTGAGATATTTCAAATCCACAGATTTGAGCGGTTTAATCCAATGTGATTTTAGGAATCCCAGAACTACGTTGAGATCCCACAGTGCCACTGGAGGCACAAAAGGGGGTTGTATATGCAGTACTCCCTTGACAAACTTCTGGACTTAAGGAACTGAAGCCAATTCTTTCTGGAAGAAAATCGACAGGGCCGAAATTTGAACCTTAATGGACCCCAATTTGAGGCCCATAGACACTCCTGTTTGCAGGAAATGCAGGAAACGACCGAGTTGAAATTTCTTCATGGGGCCTTCCTGGCCTCACACCACGCAACATATTTTCGCCACATGTGGTGATAATGTTGTGCGGTCACCTCCTTCCTGGCTTTGACCAGGGTAGGAATGACCTCTTCCGGAATGCCTTTTTCCCTTAGGATCCGGCGTTCAACCGCCATGCCGTCAAACGCAGCTGCGGTAAGTCTTGGAACAGACATGGTACTTGCTGAAGCAAGTCCCTTCTTAGCGGCAGAGGCCATGAATCCTCTGTGAGCATCTCTTGAAGTTCCGGGTACCAAGTCCTTCTTGGCCAATCCGGAGCCACGAGTATAGTTCTTACTCCTCTACGTCTTATAATTCTCAATACCTTAGGTATGAGAAGCAGAGGAGGGAAGACATACACCGACTGGTACACCCACGGTGTTACCAGAACGTCCACAGCTATTGCCTGAGGGTCTTTTGACCTGGCGCAATACTTGTCCAGTTTTTTGTTCAGGCGGGACGCCATCATGTCCACCTTTGGTCTTTTCCAACGGTTCACAATCATGTGGAAGACTTCCCGATGAAGTCCCCACTCTCCCGGGTGGAGGTTGTGCCTGCTGAGGAAGTCTGCTTCCCAGTTGTCCACTCCCGGAATGAACACTGCTGACAGTGCTATCACATGATTTTCCGCCCAGCGAAAAATCCTTGCAGTTTCTGCCATTGCCCTCCTGCTTCTTGTGCCGCCCTGTCTGTTTACGTGGGCGACTGCCGTGATGTTGTCCCACTGGATCAATACCGGCTGACCTTGAAGCAGAGGTCTTGCTAAGCTTAGAGCATTGTAAATTGCCCTTAGCTCCAGTATATTTATGTGGAGAAAAATCTCCAGACTTGATCACACTCCCTGGAAATTTTTTCCCTGTGTGACTGCTCCCCAGCCTCTCAGGCTGGCCTCCGTGGTCACCAGCATCCAATCCTGAATGCCGAATCTGCGGCCCTCTAGAAGATGAGCACTCTGTAACCACCACAGGAGAGACACCCTTGTCCTTGGAGATAGGGTTATCCGCTGATGCATCTGAAAATGCGATCCGGACCATTTGTCCAGCAGATCCCACTGAAAAGTTCTTGCGTGGAATCTGCCGAATGGAATCGCTTCGTAATAAGCCACCATTTTTCCCAGGACTCTTGTGCAATGATGCACTGACACTTTTCCTGGTTTTAGGAGGTTCCTGACTAGCTCGGATAACTCCCTGGCTTTCTCCTCCGGGAGAAACACCTTTTTCTGGACTGTGTCCAGAACCATCCCTAGGAACAGCAGACGTGTCGTCGGAAACGGCTGCGATTTTGGATATTTAGAATCCACCCGTGCTGTCGTAGAACTACTTGAGATAGTGCTACTCCGACTTCCAACTGTTCTCTGGACCTTGCCCTTATCAGGAGATCGTCCAAGTAAGGGAAAATTAAGACGCCTTTTCTTTGAAGAAGAATCATCATTTCGGCCATTACTTTGGTAAAGACCCGGGGTGCCGTGGACAATCCAAACGGCAGCGTCTGAAACTGATAGTGACAGTTCCGTACCACGAACCTGAGGTACCCTTGGTGAGAAGGGCAATTTGGGACATGGAGGTAAGCATCCTTGATGTCCAGGGACACCATATAGTCCCCTTCTTCCTGGTTCGCTATCACTGCTCTGAGTGACTCCATCTTGATTTGAACCTTTGTATGTAAGTGTTCAAAGATTTCCCATTTAGAATAGGTCTCACCGAGCCGTCTGGCTTCAGTACCACAATATAGTGTGGAATAATACCCCTTTCCTTGTTGTAGGAGGGGTACTTTGATTATCACCTGCTGGGAATACAGCTTGTGAATTGTTTCCAATACTGCCTCCCTGTCGGAGGAAGACGTTGGTAAAGCAGACATCAGGAGCCTGCGAGGGGGAGACGTCTCGAATTTCCAGTCTGTACCCCTGGGATACTACTTGTAGGATCCAGGGGTCCACTTGCGAGTGAGCCCACTACGCGCTGAAACTCTTGAGACGACCCCCCACCGCACTTGAGTCCGCTTGTACGGCCCCAGCGTCATGCTGAGGACTTGGCAGAAGCTGTGGAGGGCTTCTGTTCCTGGGAATGGGCTGCCTGCTGCAGTCTTCTTCCCTTTCCTCTATCCCTGGGCAGATATGACTGGCCTTTTGCCCGCTTGCCCTTATGGGGACGAAAGGACTGAGGCTGAAAAGACGGTGTCTTTTTCTGCTGAGATGTGATTTGGGGTAAAAAAGGTGGATTTTCCAGCTGTTGCCGAGGCCACCAGGTCCGATGGACCGACCCCAAATAACTCCTCCCCTTTATACGGCAATACTTCCATGTGCCGTTTGGAATCTGCATCACCTGACCACTGTCGTGTCCATAAACATCTTCTGGCAGATATGGACATCGCACTTACTCTTGATGCCAGAGTGCAAATATCCCTCTGTGCATCTCGCATATATAGAAATGCATCCTTTAAATGCTCTATAGTCAATAAAATACTGTCCCTGTCAAGGGTATCAATATTTTCAGTCAGGGAATCCGACCAAGCCACCCCAGCGCTGCACATCCAGGCTGAGGCGATCGCTGGTCGCAGTATAACACCAGTATGTGTGTATATACCTTTTTAGGATATTTTCCAGCCTCTCAGCTGGCTCCTTGAGGGCGGCCCTATCTGGAGACGGTACCGCCACTTGTTTTGATAAGCGTGTGAGCGCCTTATCCACCCTAAAGGGTGTTTCCCAACGCGCCCTAACTTCTGGCGGGAAAGGGTATACCGCCAATAATTTTCTATCGGGGGAAACCCACGCATCATCACACACTTCATTTAATTTATCTGATTCAGGAAAAACCACAGGTAGTTTTTTCACACCCCACATAATACCCTTCTTGTGGTACTTGTAGTATCAGAAATATGTAACACCTCCTTCATTGCCCTTAACATGTAACGTGTGGCCCTAAAGGAAAATACGTTTGTTTCTTCACCGTCGACACTGGAGTCAGTGTCCGTGTCTGTGTCGACCGACTGAGGTAAATGAGCGTTTTACAGCCCCTGACAGTGTTTGAGACGCCTGGACAGGTACTAATTTGTTTGCCGGCCGTCTCATGTCGTCAACCGACCTTGCAGCGTGTTGACATTATCACGTAATTCCTTAAATAAGCCATCCATTCCGGTGTCGACTCCCTAGAGAGTGATATCACCATTTCAGGCAATTTATCCGCCTCCTCACCAACATCGTCCTCATACATGTCGACACACACGTACCGACACCCAGCACACACACAGGGAATGCTCTGATAGAGGACAGGACCCCACTAGCCCTTTGGGGAGACAGAGGGAGAGTTTGCCAGCACACACCAAAAACGCTATAATTATACAGGGACAACCTTTATATAAGTGTTTTTCCCTTATAGCATTTTAATATATATATACATATCGCCAAATAAGTGCCCCCCCTCTCTGTTTTAACCCTGTTTCTGTAGTGCAGTGCAGGGGAGAGCCTGGGAGCCTTCCCACCAGCATTTCTGTGAGGGAAAATGGCGCTGTGTGCTGAGGAGAATAGGCCCCGCCCCCTTTTCGGCGGGCTTCTTCTCCCGTTTTTCTGAGACCTGGCAGGGGTTAAATACATCCATATAGCCCCCAGGGGCTATATGTGATGTATTTTTAGCCAGAATAAGGTACTATCATTGCTGCCCAGGGCGCCCCCCCCAGCGCCCTGCACCCTCAGTGACCGCTGCTATGAAGTGTGCTGACAACAATGGCGCACAGCTGCAGTGCTGTGCGCTACCTTATGAAGACTGAAGAGTCTTCTGCCGCCGTTTCTGGACCTTCACTTTTCGGCATCTGCAAGGGGGGTCGGCGGCGCGGCTCCGGGACGAACCCCAGGGTGAGACCTGTGTTCCGACTCCCTCTGGAGCTAATGGTGTCCAGTAGCCTAAGAAGCCAATCCATCCTGCACGCAGGTGAGTTCACTTCTCTCCCCTAAGTCCCTCGTAGCAGTGAGCCTGTTGCCAGCAGGACTCACTGAAAATAAAAAAACCTAACAAACTTTTACTCTAAGCAGCTCTTTAGGAGAGCCACCTAGATTGCACCCTTCTCGGCCGGGCACAAAAATCTAACTGAGGCTTGGAGGAGGGTCATAGGGGGAGGAGCCAGTGCACACCACCTGATCCTAAAGCTTTTACTTTTGTGCCCTGTCTCCTGCGGAGCCGCTAATCCCCATGGTCCTGACGGAGTCCCCAGCATCCACTTAGGACGTCAGAGAAATATACCGTACTATATACCGTGTACTGTACACTGTACTATATATACCATACTATATCCTGTGTACTATACACTGTACTATATATACCATACTATATCCTGTGTACTATACACTGTACTATATATACCGTACTATAACCCGTGTACTATTCACTGTACTGTACTATACATACCATACTATATCCCGTGTACTGTACACTGCACTATATATACCATACTATATTCTGTGAATTATACACTGTATTGTATATACGGTACCATACTATATCCCATGTACTATACATACCATACTATATCCTGTGTACTATACACTGTACTATATATACCATAATATATCCCGTGTACTATACATACCATACTATATCCTGTGTACTATACACTGTACTATATATACCATACTATATCCCGTGTACTATACACTGTACTATATACACCGTACTATAACCCGTGTACTATTCACTGTACTGTATATACCGTACTATAACCCGTATACTATTCACTGTACTATATATACCATACTATATACCGTGTACTATACACTGTACTATATATACCGTACTATAACCCGTGTACTATTCACTGTACTGTATATACCGTACTATATCCCGTGTACTATACACTGTACTATATATACCGTACTATATCCCGTGTACTATACACTGTACTATATATACCGTACTATATCCCGTGTACTATTCACTGTACTATATATACCGTACTATAACCCGTGTACTATTCACTGTACTATATATACCGTACTATAACCCGTGTACTATTCACTGTACTGTACTATACATACCATACTATATCCCGTGTACTATACACTGCACTATATATACTATACTATATTCTGTGAATTATACACTGTATTGTATATACGGTACCATACTATATCCAATGTACTATACATACCATACTATATCCTGTGTACTATACACTGTACTATATATACCATACTATATCCCATGTACTATACATACCATACTATATCCTGTGTACTATACACTGTACTATATATACCATACTATATCCCGTGTACTATACACTGTACTATATATACCGTACTATAACCCGTGTACTATTCACTGTACTGTATATACCGTACTATAACCCGTGTACTATTCACTGTACTATATATACCATACTATATCCCGTGTACTATACACTGTACTATATATACCGTACTATAACCCGTGTACTATTCACTGTACTGTATATAACGTACTATAACCCGTGTACTATTCACTGTACTATATCCCGTGTACTATACACTGTACTATACACTGTACTATATCCCGTGTACTATACACTGTACTATATATACCATACTATATCCCGTGTACTATTCACTGTACTGTATATACAGTACTATAACCCGTGTACTATTCACTGTACTGTATATACCATACTATATCCCGTGTACTATACACTGTACTATATCCCGTGTACTATACACTGTACTATATATACCGCACTATAACCCGTGTACTATTCACTGTACTATATATACCATACTATATCCCGTGTACTATACACTGTACTATATCCCGTGTACTATACACTGTACTATATATACCATACTATATCCTGTGTACTATTCACTGTACTGTATATACCGTACTATAACCCGTGTACTATACACTGTACTATATATACCATACTATATCCTGTGTACTATACACTGTACTATATATACCATACTATATCCTGTGTATTATACACTGTACTATATATACCATATTATATCCTGTATACTATACACTGCACTCTATATACAATACTATATCCTGTGTACTATACACTGCACTATATATACCATACTATATCCTGAGTACCATGCACAGTACTGTATATACAGTACCATACTATATCCTGTGTATTATACACTGTACTGTATATACCATACTATATCCCGTGTACTATACATACCATACTATATCCCGTGTACTATACACTGCACTATATATACCATACTATATTCTGTGAATTATACACTGTATTGTATATACGGTACCATACTATATCCCATGTACTATACATACCATACTATATCCTGTGTACTATACACTGTACTATATATACCATACTATATCCCATGTACTATACATACCATACTATATCCTGTGTACTATACACTGTACTATATATACCATACTATATCCCGTGTACTATACACTGTACTATATATACAGTACTATAACCCGTGTACTATTCACTGTACTGTATATACCGTACTATAACCCGTGTACTATACACTGTACTATATATACCGTACTATTCACTGTACTGTATATACCGTACTATATCCCGTGTACTGTACACTGTACTATATATACCGTACTATATCCCGTGTACTATATATACCGTACTATAACCCGTGTACTATTCACTGTACTATATATACCATACTATATCCCGTGTACTGTACACTGTACTATATATACCGTACTATATCCCGTGTACTATATACTGTACTATATATACCGTACTATATCCCGTGTACTATTCACTGTGCTATATATACCGTACTATAACCCGTGTACTATTCACTGTACTGTACTATACATACCATACTATATCCCGTGTACTATACACTGCACTATATATACCATACTAAATTCTGTGAATTATACACTGTATTGTATATACGGTACCATACTATATCCCATGTACTATACATACCATACTATATCCTGTGTACTATACACTGTACTATATATACCATACTATATCCCATGTACTATACATACCATACTATATCCTGTGTACTATACACTGTACTATATATACCATACTATATCCCGTGTACTATACACTGTACTATATATACTGTACTATAACCCGTGAACTATTCACTGTACTGTATATACCGTACTATAACCCGTGTACTATTCACTGTACTATATATACCATACTATATCCCGTGTACTATACACTGTACTATATCCCGTGTACTATACACTGTACTATATATACCATACTATATCCCGTGTACTATTCACTGTACTGTATATACAGTACTATAACCCGTGTACTATTCACTGTACTGTATATACCATACTATATCCCGTGTACTATACACTGTACTATATCCCGTGTACTATACACTGTACTATATATACCGTACTATAACCCATGTACTATTCACTGTACTGTATATACCGTACTATAACCCGTGTACTATTCACTGTACTATATATACCATACTATATCCCGTGTACTATACACTGTACTGTATATACCATACTATATCCCGTGTACTATACACTGTACTATATCCCGTGTACTATACACTGTACTATATATACCGCACTATAACCCGTGTACTATTCACTGTACTATATATACCATACTATATCCCGTGTACTATACACTGTACTATATCCCGTGTACTATACACTGTACTATATATACCATACTATATCCCGTGTACTATTCACTGTACTGTATATACCGTACTATAACCCGTGTACTATACACTGTACTATATATACCATACTATATCCTGTGTACTATACACTGTACTATATATAACATACTATATCCTGTGTACTATACACTGTACTATATATACCATATTATATCCTGTATACTATACACTGCACTCTATATACAATACTATATCCTGTGTACTATACAGTGTACTATATATACCATACTATATCCTGAGTACCATGCACTGTACTGTATATACAGTACCATACTATATCCTGTGTATTATACACTGTACTGTATATACCATACTATATCCCGTGTACTATACATACCATACTATATCCCATGTACTATACACTGCACTATATATACCATACTATATTCTGTGAATTATACACTGTATTGTATATACGGTACCATACTATATCCCATGTACTATACATACCATACTATATCCTGTGTACTATACACTGTACTATATACCATACTATATCCCGTGTACTATACACTGTACTATATATACCATACTATAACCCGTGTACTATACACTGTACTGTATATACCATACTATATCCCATGTACTATACACTGTACTATATATACACCATATTGTAGACAGGGTCAGTGTCAGTACTGTGTTTGGAGAAGGTCAGCAGGGAATGGTGAGATAAGACCCTGACGGACAGATCACACAGGGCTGTACACATATTCCCAGTGTGGGAGAATGGGAATATCAGGGTAGGGAGGGTCACAGGCTGATAAGTCCGACTTCCCACTGACATGACGCAGGCTGGAGACCTGAAGGGAGGCTGCGCCAGGCGACACCACACATTATTACACTGCGCTCCTCACATGTCCCGCTCTGTGTCTCTCACCTTATGGTAGAAAATGGTCTCTAGGAGATTAATAATTGTGGCTTCATGGTGTATCTGTGGGAAACAGAAGTCAGAAATCATTAGCGATCCGTGTGATCGATGCCGCCATGACGGCTATGTACTGAGGCGCCTGACTGGCCAGGATCTCCGCACTCACCACCATGTACAGGGGGAAGGTGCTCCTGGGGTGGAAGTCCTGGAGCTGACACAACACAGGGAAGACCTTCATCTTCCAGATCTCCACACTGATCAACTCGCGGATTAAAGTGGGAATCTAGGAAAGACAGGGAGATACTTACTGAGCACACAATGATCTGGTGACCCCGGGCGGGTACACATGGATGGACAGACGGATGGGAGGGTGGACAGATGGATGGGTGGGTGGAGAGAAGGATGGGTGGGTGGAGAGATGGATGGGTGGGTGGAGAGATGGATGGACAGACGGATGGGTGGGTGGAGAGACGGATGGGTGGGTGGAGAGACGGATAGGTGGGTGGAGAGATGGATGGACAGACGGATGGGTGGGTGGAGAGATGGGTGGAGAGATGGATGGGTGGGTGGAGAGATGGATGGGAGATGGATGGACAAACGGATGGGTGGGTGGAGAGATGGATGGACAGACGGATGGGTGGGTGGACAGATGGATGGGTGGGTGGGTAGATGGATGGACAGACGTATGGGTGGGTGGACAGATGGATGGGTGGGTGGGTAGGTGGAGAGATGGATGGGTGGGTGGAGAGATGGATGGACAGATGGATGGGTGGGTGGAGAGATGGATGGGTGGGTGGACAGACGGATGGGTGGGTGGAGAGATGGATGGGTGGGTGGAGAGACGGATGGGTGGGTGGAGAGATGGATGGGTGGGTGGAGAGATGGATGGATGGATGGATGGGTGGGTGGAGAGATGGATGGACAGACGGATGGGTGGGTGGAGAGATGGATGGGTGGGTGGACAGCCATTTGACACCTGTAAAAGTGTCCAGTCCTTTCCTTATGCCCACCAACATAGGATTCTGCTAATGAAGTTGTCACTTATCTGGGGTCCATGAAGGTCTCCCCACTTTATCATGCACTTCCCCAGATCCCATTTAGTAAAATGATTTGCACTCGACTAACGATTTGGCTTTTCTAATTGGCATTCGAGCGAAGTCTGCGGGTTTCATAAACTGGCATAATGGACTCGCACCTATTGTACTGAGCCCATTATGTCTGAGACAAACCAGCGTCTTTATCCGGGATATAACACACGCACTGAACACGCCACCACACCCGTGGGTACGAAAACTAATACACACAATCACCAGATCCAACTCAAATGGTAATTATCCCAGCAATTAACGTTCCTGACTACATGCAATCATTCTGTGGGATAAACCAACAGTCAGTGAATATTTTCCCTGGGAACAAGTGACATCATTGAGGCACGAGGCACCTTAGGCTCTCAGACATAAAAGCATTTTGTCAAAAATATTTTTCTGTGGTTTTCACATAAGGGCGCAGGAATCAATGACATACTGTAGGGCGTAACACAGAGCTATATACAGTATGCGGCCCTCCTGTTACTGTGGAACTACACATCCCAGCATTCTCTGCCACAGTATTGCTATTAGTACATACTATAACTGTGGCAGGGCATGCTGGGGTGTGCAGTTCCACAAGAGCTGGAGGGCCGTATGTTGAATACCCCCTGGCCATATATTTTATTACGTATCTGCCTAGATATATTTTTTTCGTACTAATTCCTTTTGAAATCCAGAGGTTTTTTCTATAAATTTTTTATTGAAGCATGAAGACAATTTCCATAAGCAGAAAGTAAGTCGCATGCAGAGTGGGAAGAAGTACAAGAGACATAACGGTATTCGGGCTCTAGGTCTGTCTGTTCTATTACTGTTGTTCTAATTGTACAGCGCAACGGAATATGCTGCGCTATATAAGAAACTAATAATAATAATGGCTGACATAGACCAAAGGTCAACATGGTTCATACTTCGACAGTGTTTATGGTCGACAGGCTCAAAATGTTGACACAGATTTTTGGGGGCTTTATCATTTTAAATCGACTTTTTCATACTTTACCATCCATGTGGACTACGGTTGGGAATAATAACCTGAAGGGGACGCAGTGCACTAACTGGGCTTCCACGTGCCTTGACGGCGAAAACGACACCAAAAACACTTATAAAATGATGTGTCGACCATATGTCGTGTCGACTGTTTCACATGTCGACTTTGTCAGGTCGACCTTTTCATGTGTCAACCTTCTGACCCCGTCGACCATTAGTGGTTGCCCCAATGACTGTAGACCTCTTCCACTGAGATCTGCTGATCCATACCCAGAGATAACGCTGCAACTTGTAGTTCAGATAAACTGACAGAGCGTAATAGACACAGCATACGCTGTAATACAAAGTGACAAACAGAACACGCGTCCAACACAAACTGATACAGTGATGCAGCGCTTCCAACACCCTGTTTCTCTCATTTTCCACACCATAATGGGAAGCCACCTCCGCAGCCGACGTTCAGAGACTCCGGGTCTTGTTTGCTCTTAGATATATGTCATGTATTTTCTGTCTGCTTACTACACAACATAATAATTCTGAGATCCCATAAATAACTCCGAGAACGTTACAGACGCCACAGAGAATAAACATGAAACACCAGAACGGGCCCCCTATGATTTCTTCTTTTTACTCAGATAAAACAGCCGAGTGTTACTGGGCAATTTATCAGTGTGTCCATTTGTCGCAGGAATCATTGTCCCTATGTCTGCGCCCTTACACCACGCGGTGAGTGCAGCGCGCCTAGCGGAGCGCGTACAAATAGGTAATATGCCAATGGACATGGGCGCTTGTACTGAAACGAAGGCTTTTTAAGACTAGAGAGATATAAATGAGTCCATAAATCCAGCTGTGAAAATAGCATGTAATAACTGTACAACGTGCGGCATTTATAAAGCTATTTATCATCGTGTTTAGTCACACAGAGCCTAGACGGGAGGAGTTACAGGATTCAGAGGAAACGCGGACATTTGATGCACTTTATCAGTCTAATATTGAATCAGTTTATACAACAAACTCTGCAATTTCCTCCCCGGGGAAAGAGGATACCAGAATCTTATCCGTCCTTGTGTCTAGGCTAGGGAAAAAACTGCCACTAGGAAGAGGAGATAACCCACGAAGAGAGACAAAGGGTTAATAAATTCCAACAAGACATTTATGTAGCATTCGACAAGCAGAACCTGGATAGAGACTATTGGGTCCAAGACCTAAACTAGATAAAACCTTATTTATATACAAGTGACATTCTTTCATCCTCTACTGAAGCATTTTATTATTCTTACAAGTCCCACTGCTTGACGTTGAACAGCAGAGGTAACGAATGGGTTAATGTCAGAAATAGAAGCCAGTGTGGGTAGATGCCTACAATTTAGTAGCTGCGTAGCAGATGTGAGCAAGAAGGTTGACTCCAATGCAGAGTAGGTTTAATTGCAAATTACAGGATACAGGTGATAGAAGATAAACCGTGGGCAATAGGATAAAGTATTAATCTCACCGGGGCTAAGTACTGTACAGCCATACAGCACTGTGATACTGCAATAACACAGTAACAGACTTGTGTATTTGCAGACTTTTATAGAGCCAAGTAAACAACATGCACCTGCAGTCTAGCCAGACTCACCTTTAAGCCTGGTGACTGGGACGTGATGTTATTGTGGCTGATGAGTCATGCACAATAAGACAGACATGTGATGTTATTGTGGCTCACAAGTCATGCACAATACCACTCAGTTAAGAGACCGCTTGTAGCGTTTAACAATTAAACGACATGCCAACAATTAGTGGCGGCGCAAGCTCAGAAGGTTGAGGAAGGCCTACTGCACACTGAGAGCAGGGAAACATAAGAGGATTGCGGGCAATGCTATAAAAGAGAAACTCCCAGAATGTCTCAGTTCTGTAAGCATCACTCCCCACTGAAGGGGTATCCGCTGGGCGGAGATAGCACTGCTGAAATACAGCCAAGAAATTTCCAAGAAATGCCAGGAGAGGAAGTCCGGAGAACAGTCGTGGTACCACAAAACCTTAGTGGAGACAAAAGCCAAAGGTCCTCAGAGTAGCTAGCACTGAAGATGTGCTCTGTTTACCACTGTATTGTATGCCTTCTGGTATATGCCCCACTACAGCCACCACACAGGTGTACAAGAGAGACCCTTACTATCTACAGCAGAGAGACTTTAATAAAGTGACAGACATGGATGCAGCATAACAGTCGCTACAGAGAGACATAAGTAGCAGCTCTGACATGAATACCCAGACCCTGGCTTGTATGCCAATGGCATGTTGTACCTGATTTGGTATCTTGGAGAAGTTAGGAAAACTTAATCCGGGAGAAAAACATTAGGGCAAGTGAATATAAACCGTTTTAGCAAGTTTTGTCATACTGTATAGTAATTATAAAAAGACCCAGGTCCAGCTATTTCAGTGCACCAACGGTAGACAGGTCACATGTCAGGATCGTTTGTAACTTCATGATCATTAAAGTATAAGTTCATTTCTATTTAGCATCTCTTATTAGCATGTGAGCATTTACGTGAATATGATAGGTTGACTAGAATTGGGTTTGGTACAAGTGCATAGGTTAGGTAAGGCCATTGTGGATTCAGAGCATAATAGGTGATACGGGGCAGTCATTTAATTCATCAGTAATTTATATATGGCAGTGTGGAATAGTATATCGGGATTAACTATAGTAATTGATACATTTTACTAGAGTAGAAAGTCAGTGACCCTGTTTGGGAATGTCCAATTCATTTATATTTGTTTATATTACTGAAACTTAAAGTGAAAAATTATTGGGACATTAGTAACAATTAGCATTCGACTCATAATTGCCAATAGTTTATTATTATTATTATTTATATTAAATCCCCCTACCCGTATAGGTTTATATTTCTAATCAGTGTCATTCTCTTATTTGGATAAGGGAAGAGGATAGGGTTTATTGCCCCTACACTCTGGGCCAGGCTGGGCAATATTCAGCCCTCCAGGTGCTGTGGAAATTTTTAGCATGTCCTGAAAAGGTTTTAGCATGGCCAAATAGCAAAACCGTGGCATGGTATGCTGGAATGTGTAGTTCAACAGCAGCCGAAGGGCTAGTTATTGCCCACCCTGGCTCTGGTCCAACAAGGGTATCCCCCAAGCTGACCCTCTCTTCCTAGGAAAAGCAAAGATGGAGGTCATGAAGAGAGTTCTCACGTAACGCCTATGGGGGTCATTCTGACCTGTTCGCTTGGTGCTTTTTGTCGCAGCTGAGCGAACGGATCCCTACTGCGCATACTGATTGACAGGCAGAGGCGGTCGCTGGGCGGGAGGGGGCGGAATGGCGGCGTTTGGCCGCAGTTTTCGTGGGAGCGGTCCGGCCAACGCAGATGTGGCCGGACCGAACGGGGGACGGGCCGCAGCGGCTGCGTGACGTCACATGCAGTCACTGCGGGCCAGTGAGCAATGAGTAGCTCCCGGCCAGCACGCTAAAGCTGCGCTGGCCGGGAGCTACTCTTGAAGTGCAAAGGCATCGCTGCTGTTTGATGCCTTTGCACTTCTGTGGGGGGGCCGGCACTGACATGCGGGGCGGGCTAGCCCTGTGCTGCGTTCCCGCATGTTAGTGTGAATGATTGTAGCTGTGCTAAATTTAGCAGAGCTACGATAAACTCGGAATGAACCCCCATAGTTGGGAATGGGATCTTTGCGATTGTGGGGTAAATATGATGGTCTGGTAACGCTACACTATGATTGGGGGAAACAGAACTGCTCAACGCAGGAGCCATGGTAATTAGCAATCATACCTTCCATCTCTCTATTTCCAGAATCTTCATATGCCTGATGAAGGGTGACATTCACTGTTGAGAAATCTACCATTCCACAGCACACACCCCACACACCCAAATTACCTCCCTATCGTCATCCGACGCATCACCTGTCTTGTGTATGAACCGTATAAAGACAACCCAAGTACAGAGGTTCTGGTACATTTATATTCTGATTTTTATTTATGTATCCATCCAAATTAAAGATTCATGACAGACACGACCAAAGCCTGGCATTGTTCACATCGGATCTGCAGGACTGGAAATCAATTAGTAAGTAAAAAAGCCTCCTTAGCTCTTCACTGCACAAATCACAATGATATAATAACACAATTTTATATGAAAAGGTTCATACAGACAATACAAGGGGATAAACAAAAGACAAACACAGACACCAGCGGTACCGTGTGCCCTGTAAGGGGCAGACAGAAAAAAGATCAGAGGCCCTGACTGAGTGAAAGTGAAAGTGACATTTTATGGGTGTGACCGTGCCTCCCTGCACTCCAGACTCCTCCTGGCACTAAGTGGCCGCAGTGCGCAGCATCCAATCACTGCTGCTGCCCTGCAGACAGTGGTGACAGCGCTACCTGACCGCCGGACATTACAGCCCAAGGGTGAGACAACAGGCGGAGACGAAGCACTGCGAGGAGGAAGGTGGCCAAATGGGGGGCGGCATCTTGGAAACAGGGGGCGCCACGATTAGAAAGATCTTGATGAAGGGGGGGGTGGCGGCCCATAATGACTACATCCCTCTATAACATATATACCCAGGGATGTGTGCTTGTTACAGTGAATCTGCGATGTAGGGATATCACCAGATAAACACCCGGGAGTCGCACCTATCTAGTTATAAATGAGACAGAAAGCCCTGATGTACTGTACACAATAATGACAGTGATTTGCAGCCTCCATATTTGTTACGGTGTGGATTAATGGCGGGGGCCACGATACGGATTTCTGCATTACTATAGAGGAACCTCAGAGAGCTGACACAGTGGATCCCTGTGCCCCCCCTCCCCCCGTACAGACAGCCATCCACGTGTGGTGTGGAGACTGCACATGTACACCGGGGAAGAACTGCGTGCTCAGGGATCCATGTTGGATGTGTGTGTGAGGCATCCTCAGATCTTGTTTGATATACCTAAGCTTCTGAAGCCGCGACCATTCGATGCAGGAAATACCCAGGTATCAGTATAACATGCACGCAGCACAGACACATAGAGGCAGTGACACTCATCCGGGATCCCTAGAGTTCTGCTATATTAAGGTTTATTCTGGGATAACCCCACTGTAACCTATAACCCCCCTCCCCCCCACAGATGGGGGTAGAACGCGTTCTGCGGGTGTTACCTTCCCGTGGGTGACCAGCAGATCTTTGATGATCTCCTCCTGCCCGGAAGATGCGTTGAGGATGGACTGCATGTTCAGCTTCTCCATGTACTCGTGCTGCCTGAACCACCTGAGAGGAGACAGTAAGTGGCGGTTATATGTATGATATAGGTTGTACTACGTCTCACGTATCAGGACAAACCAGGACTATAGCAGGATCTGCAGAGACACCAGGGGGTTTCCAATCATAGGTGCTGAGGATCTAATATTATCCCCCAGAAATCTAATGATGTTTGTATCGGGGATTACTGATGTGCTAAATGCAGGATACAGTCCCCATCACTGGCAGGGGAGTAGGAGCAATCCCCAGTGTGTGAGAAGCGGAGACATGCAGAGCGGGGATTACTGATGTGCTAAATGCAGGATACAGTCCCCATCACTGGCAGGGGAGCAGGAGCAATCCCCAGTGTGTGAGACGCGGAGACATGCAGAGCGGAGATTACTAAAATGCTAAATGCAGGATACAGTCCCCATCACTGGCAGGGGAGCAGGAGCAATCCCCCAGTGTGTGAGACGTGGAGACATGCAGAGCGGGGATTACTGAAATGCTAAATGCAGGATACAGTCCCCATCACTGGCAGGGGAGTAGGAGCAATCCCCAGTGTGTGAGACACGGAGACATGCAGAGCGGGGATTACTGAAATGCTAAATGCAGGATACAGTCCTCATCACTGGCAGGGGAGCAGAAGCAATCCCCAGTGTGTGAGACGTGGAGACATGCAGAGCGGGGATTACTGAAATGCTAAATGCAGGATACAGTCCCCATCACTGGCAGGGGAACAGAAGCAATCCCCAGTGTGTGAGACGCGGAGACATGCAGAGCGGGGATTACTGATGTGCTAAATGCAGGATACAGTCCCCATCACTGGCAGGGGAGCAGGAGCAATCCCCAGTGTGTGAGACGTGGAGACATGCAGAGCGGGGATTATTGAAATGCTAAATGCAGGATACAGTCCCCATTACTGGCAGGTGAGTAGGAGCAATCCCCAGTGTGTGACAAGCGGAGACATGCAGAGCGGGGATTACTGAGGTGCTAAATGCAGGATACAGTCCCCATTACTGGCAGGGGAGTAGGAGCAATCCCCCAGTGTGTGAGACGTGGAGACATGCAGAGCAGGGATTACTGATGTGCTAAATGCAGGATACAGTCCCCATCACTGACAGGGGAGTAGGAGCAATCCCCAGTGTGTGACAAGCGGAGACATGCAGAGCGGGGATTACTGATGTGCTAAATGCAGGATACAGTCCCCATCACTGGCAGGGGAGTAGGAGCAATCCCCAGTGTGTGACAAGCGGAGACATGCAGAGCGGGGATTATTGGAATGCTAAATGCAGGATACAGTCCCCATCACTGGCAGGGGAGTGGGAGCAATCCCCCAGTGTGTGACAAGCGGAGACATGCAGAGCGGGGATTACTGATGTGCTAAATGCAGGATACAGTCCCCATCACTGGCAGGGGAGTAGGAGCAATCCCCAGTGTGTGAGACGCGGACACATGCAGAGCGGGGATTATTGGAATGCTAAATGCAGGATACAGTCCCCATCACTGGCAGGGGAGTAGGAGCAATCCCCAGTGTGTGACAAGCGGAGACATGCAGAGCGGGGATTACTGAGGTGCTAAATGCAGGATACAGTCCCCATCACTGGCAGGGGAGTAGGAGCAATCCCCAGTGTGTGACAAGCGGAGACATGCAGAGCGGGGATTACTGAGGTGCTAAATGCAGGATACAGTCCCCATCACTGGCAGGGGAGTAGGAGCAATCCCCAGTGTGTGACAAGCGGAGACATGCAGAGCGGGGATTACTGAAATGCTAAATGCAGGATACAGTCCCCATCACTGGCAGGGGAGTAGGAGCAATCCCCAGTGTGTGACAAGCGGAGACATGCAGAGCGGGGATTACTGAAATGCTAAATGCAGGATACAGCCCCCATCACTGGCAGGGGAACAGGAGCAATCCCCAGTGTGTGAGACGCGGAGACATGCAGAGCGGGGATTACTGATGTGCTAAATGCAGGATACAGTCCCCATCACTGGCAAGGGAGCAGGAGCAATCCCCAGTGTGTGAGACGTGGAGACATGCAGAGCGGGGATTATTGGAATGCTAAATGCAGGATACAGTCCCCATCACTGGCAGGGGAGTAGGAGCAATCCCCAGTGTGTGACAAGCGGAGACATGCAGAGCGGGGATTACTGAGGCGCTAAATGCAGGATACAGTCCCCATTACTGGCAGGCGAGTAGGAGCAATCCCCAGTGTGTGAGAAGCTGAGACATGCAGAGCGGGGATTACTGAAATGCTAAATGCAGGATACAGTCCCCATTACTGGCAGGGGAGTAGGAGCAATCCCCAGTGTGTGACAAGCGGAGACATGCAGAGCGGGGATTACTGATGTGCTAAATGCAGGATACAGTCCCCATCACTGGCAGGGGAGCAGGAGCAATCCCCAGTGTGTGAGACGTGGAGACATGCAGAGCGGGGATTATTGGAATGCTAAATGCAGGATACAGTCCCCATCACTGGCAGGGGAGTAGGAGCAATCCCCAGTGTGTGACAAGCGGAGACATGCAGAGCGGGGATTACTGAGGCGCTAAATGCAGGATACAGTCCCCATTACTGGCAGGCGAGTAGGAGCAATCCCCAGTGTGTGAGAAGCTGAGACATGCAGAGCGGGGATTACTGAAATGCTAAATGCAGGATACAGTCCCCATTACTAGCAGGGGAGTAGGAGCAATCCCCAGTGTGTGACAAGCGGAGACATGCAGAGCGGGGATTACTGAAATGCTAAATGCAGGATACAGTCCCCATCACTGGCAGGGGAGTAGGAGCAATCCCCAGTGTGTGAGATGCGGAGACATGCAGAGCAGGGATTACTGATGTGGTAAATGCAGGATACAGTCCCCATTACTGGCAGGGGAGTAGGAGCAATCCCCAGTGTGTGACAAGCGGAGACATGCAGAGCGGGGATTACTGAAATGCTAAATGCAGGATACAGTCCCCATTACTGGCAGGGGAGTAGGAGTAATCCCCAGTGTGTGAGAAGCGGAGACATGCAGAGCGGGGATTACTGGAATGCTAAATGCAGGATACAGTCCCCATTACTGGCAGGGGAGTAGGAGCAATCCCCCAGTGTGTGAGACGTGGAGACATGCAGAGCGGGGATTACTGAAATGCTAAATGCAGGACACAGTCCCCATCACTGGCAGGGGAGTAGGAGCAATCCCCAGTGTGTGAGACGCGGAGACATGCAGAGCGGGGATTACTGAAATGCTAAATGCAGGATACAGTCCCCATTACTGGCAGGGGAGTAGGAGCAATCCCCAGTGTGTGACAAGCGGAGACATGCAGAGCGGGGATTACTGAAATGCTAAATGCAGGATACGGCCCCCATCACTGGCAGGGGAACAGGAGCAATCCCCAGTGTGTGAGACGCGGAGACATGCAGAGCGGGGATTACTGATGTGCTAAATGCAGGATACAGTCCCCATCACTGGCAGGGGAGCAGGAGCAATCCCCAGTGTGTGACAAGCGGAGACATGCAGAGCGGGGATTACTGATGTGCTAAATGCAGGATACAGTCCCCATCACTGGCAGGGGAGCAGGAGCAATCCCCAGTGTGTGAGACACGGAGACATGCAGAGCGGGGATTACTGATGTGCTAAATGCAGGATACAGTCCCCATTACTGGCAGGGGAGTAGGAGCAATCCCCAGTGTGTGAGACGCGGAGACATGCAGAGCAGGGATTACTGAAATGCTAAATGCAGGATACAGTCCCCATTACTGGCAGGGGAGTAGGAGCAATCCCCAGTGTGTGAGACGTGGAGACATGCAGAGCAGGGATTACTGAAATGCTAAATGCAGGATACAGTCCTCATCACTGGCAGGGGAGTAGGAGCAATCCCCCAGTGTGTGAGACGCGGAGACATGCAGAGCAGGGATTACTGAAATGCTAAATGCAGGATACAGTCCCCATTACTGGCAGGGGAGCAGGAGCAATCCCCAGTGTGTGAGACGCGGAGACATGCAGAGCAGGGATTACTGAAATGCTAAATGCAGGATACAGTCCTCATCACTGGCAGGGGAGCAGGAGCAATCCCCACAGCAGCACATCCCCGCCTCACATCCCCAGTGAGGGGGGATGTACTGCTGTCAGTGAGGGGGGATGTGCTGCTGTCATTGAGGGGGGACGTGCTGCTGTCAGTGAGGGGGGATGTGCTGCTGTCAGTGAGGGGGGTTGTGCTGCTGTCAGTGAGGCGGGGATGTGTTCCTGTCAGTGAGGGGGGATGTGCTGCTGTCAGTGAGGCGGGGGATGTGCTGCTGTCAGTGAGGTGGGGATGTGCTGCTGTCAGTGAGGCGGGGATGTGTCGCTGTCAGTGAGGTGGGGATGTGTTGCTGTCAGTGAGGCGGGGATGTGCTGCTGTCAGTGAGGCGGGGATGTGCCGCTGTCAGTGAGGCGGGGATGTGCTGCTGTCAGTGAGGGGGGATGGTCCACTGTCAGTGAGGCGGGGATGTGACGCTGTCAGTGAGGCGGGATGTGCTGCTGTCAGTGAGGTGGGGACGTCCCGCTGTCAGTGAGGGGGGACGTGCTGCTGTCAGTGAGGCGGGGATGTGCTGCTGTCAGTGAGGCGGGGGATGTGACGCTGTCAGTGAGGCGGGATGTGCTGCTGTCAGTGAGGGGGGATGTGCTGCTGTCAGTGAGGGGTGATGTGCTGCTGTCATTGAGGGGGGATGTGCCGCTGTCAGTGAGGGGGGATGTGCTGCTGTCAGTGAGGGAGTGATGTGCTGCTGTCAGTGAGGTGGGGACGTGCCGCTGTCAGTGAGGGGGGACGTGCTGCTGTCAGTGAGGCGGGGATGTGCTGCTGTCAGTGAGGCGGGGGATGTGCCGCTGTCAGTGAGGTGGGGACGTGCCGCTGTCAGTGAGGCGGGGGATGTGCCGCTTTCAGTGTGGCGGGGATGTGCCGCTGTCAGTAAGGGGGGATGTGCCGCTGTCAGTGAGGCGGTGATGTTCTGCTGTCAGTGAGGCGGGGATGTGCTGCTGTCAGTGAGGCGGGGATGTGTTGCTGTCAGTGAGGCGGGGATGTGCTGCTGTCAGTGAGGCGGGGATGTGACGCTGTCGGTGAGGCGGGATGTGCTGCTGTCAGTGAGGTGGGGACGTCCCGCTGTCAGTGAGGGGGGACGTGCTGCTGTCAGTGAGGCGGGGATGTGCTGCTGTCAGTGAGGCGGGGGATGTGCTGCTGTCATTGAGGGGGGACGTGCTGCTGTCAGTGAGGGGGGATGTGCTGCTGTCAGTGAGGGGGGTTGTGCTGCTGTCAGTGAGGCGGGGATGTGTTCCTGTCAGTGAGGGGGGATGTGCTGCTGTCAGTGAGGCGGGGGATGTGCTGCTGTCAGTGAGGTGGGGATGTGCTGCTGTCAGTGAGGCGGGGATGTGTCGCTGTCAGTGAGGTGGGGATGTGTTGCTGTCAGTGAGGCGGGGATGTGCTGCTGTCAGTGAGGCGGGGATGTGCCGCTGTCAGTGAGGCGGGGATGTGCTGCTGTCAGTGAGGGGGGATGGTCCACTGTCAGTGAGGCGGGGATGTGACGCTGTCAGTGAGGCGGGATGTGCTGCTGTCAGTGAGGTGGGGACGTCCCGCTGTCAGTGAGGGGGGACGTGCTGCTGTCAGTGAGGCGGGGATGTGCTGCTGTCAGTGAGGCGGGGGATGTGACGCTGTCAGTGAGGCGGGATGTGCTGCTGTCAGTGAGGGGGGATGTGCTGCTGTCAGTGAGGGGTGATGTGCTGCTGTCATTGAGGGGGGATGTGCCGCTGTCAGTGAGGGGGGATGTGCTGCTGTCAGTGAGGGAGTGATGTGCTGCTGTCAGTGAGGTGGGGACGTGCCGCTGTCAGTGAGGGGGGACGTGCTGCTGTCAGTGAGGCGGGGATGTGCTGCTGTCAGTGAGGCGGGGGATGTGCCGCTGTCAGTGAGGTGGGGACGTGCCGCTGTCAGTGAGGCGGGGGATGTGCCGCTTTCAGTGTGGCGGGGATGTGCCGCTGTCAGTAAGGGGGGATGTGCCGCTGTCAGTGAGGCGGTGATGTTCTGCTGTCAGTGAGGCGGGGATGTGCTGCTGTCAGTGAGGCGGGGATGTGTTGCTGTCAGTGAGGCGGGGATGTGCTGCTGTCAGTGAGGCGGGGATGTGACGCTGTCAGTGAGGCGGGATGTGCTGCTGTCAGTGAGGTGGGGACGTCCCGCTGTCAGTGAGGGGGGACGTGCTGCTGTCAGTGAGGCGGGGATGTGCTGCTGTCAGTGAGGCGGGGGATGTGACGCTGTCAGTGAGGCGGGATGTGCTGCTGTCAGTGAGGGGGGATGTGCTGCTGTCAGTGAGGGGTGATGTGCTGCTGTCATTGAGGGGGGATGTGCCGCTGTCAGTGAGGGGGGATGTGCTGCTGTCAGTGAGGGAGTGATGTGCTGCTGTCAGTGAGGTGGGGACGTGCCGCTGTCAGTGAGGGGGGACGTGCTGCTGTCAGTGAGGCGGGGATGTGCTGCTGTCAGTGAGGCGGGGGATGTGCCGCTGTCAGTGAGGTGGGGACGTGCCGCTGTCAGTGAGGCGGGGGATGTGCCGCTTTCAGTGTGGCGGGGATGTGCCGCTGTCAGTAAGGGGGGATGTGCCGCTGTCAGTGAGGCGGTGATGTTCTGCTGTCAGTGAGGCGGGGATGTGCTGCTGTCAGTGAGGCGGGGATGTGTTGCTGTCAGTGAGGCGGGGATGTGCTGCTGTCAGTGAGGCGGAGATGTGACGCTGTCAGTGAGGAGGGGATGTGCCGCTGTCAGTGAGGCGGGGATGTGCTGCTGTCAGTGAGGCGGGGATGTGCTGCTGTCAGTGAGGGGGGATGTGCTGCTGTCAGTGAGGCGGAGATGTGCTGCTGTCAGTGAGGCGGGGATGTGCTGCTGTCAGTGAAGCGGGGATGTGCTGCTGTCAGTGAGGGGGGATGTGCTGCTGTCAGTGAGGGAGTGATGTGCTGCTGTCAGTGAGGTGGGGACGTGCCGCTGTCAGTGAGGGGGGATGTGACGCTGTCAGTGAGGCGGGATGTGCTGCTGTCAGTGAGGGGGGAAGTGCTGCTGTCAGTGAGGCGGAGATGTGCTGCTGTCAGTGAGGCGGGGATGTGCTGCTGTCAGTGAGGGGGGATGTGCTGCTGTCAGTGAGGGAGTGATGTGCTGCCGTCAGTGAGGTGGGAACGTGCCGCTGTCAGTGAGGGGGAACGTGCTGCTGTCAGTGAGGCGGGGATGTGCTGCTGTCAGTGAGGCGGGGGATGTGCCGCTGTCAGTGAGGCGGGGATGTCTCGCTGTCAGTGAGGCGGGGGATGTGCCGCTTTCAGTGTGGCGGGGATGTGCCGCTGTCAGTGAGGGGGGATGTGCCGCTGTCAGTGAGGCGGTGATGTTCTGCTGTCAGTGAGGCGGGGATGTGCTGCTGTCAGTGAGGCGGGGATGTGTTGCTGTCAGTGAGGCGGGGATGTGCTGCTGTCAGTGAGGCGGAGATGTGCCGCTGTCAGTGAGGAGGGGATGTGCCGCTGTCAGTGAGGCGGGGATGTGCTGCTGTCAGTGAGGCGGGGATGTGCTGCTGTCAGTGAGGCGGGGATGTGTTGCTGTCAGTGAGGCGGGGATGTGCTGCTGTCAGTGAGGCGGGGATGTGTTGCTGTCAGTGAGGCGGGGATGTGCTGCTGTCAGTGAGGGGGGATGTGATCCTGTCAGTGAGGCGGGGATGTGCTGCTGTTAGTGAGGGGGGATGGTCCACTGTCAGTGAGGCGGGGATGTGCTGCTGTCAGTGAGGTGGGGACGTGCCGCTGTCAGTGAGGCGGGGATGTTCTGCTGTCAGTGAGGGGGGATGTGCTGCTGTCAGTGAGGCGGGATGTGCTGCTGTCAGTGAGGCGGGGGATGTGACGCTGTCAGTGAGGCGGGATGTGCTGCTGTCAGTGAGGGGGAATGTGTTGCTGTCAGTGAGGTAGGATGTGCCGATGTCAGTGAGGGGGGATGTGCTGCTGTCAGTGAGGGAGTGATGTGCTGCTGTCAGTGAGGTGGGGACGTGCCGCTGTCAGTGAGGCGGGGATGTGCCGCTGTCAGTGAGGAGGGATGTGCCGCTGTCAGTGAGGCGGTGATGTGCTGCTGTCAGTGAGGGGGGATGTGCCGCTGTCAGTGAGGCGGTGATGTTCTGCTGTCAGTGAGGCAGTGATGTGCTGCTGTCAGTGGGGGGGGATGTGCTACTGTCAGTGAGGGGGGATGTGCCGCTGTCAGTGAGGCGGTGATGTGCCGCTTTCAGTGTGGCGGGGATGTGCCGCTGTCAGTGAGGGGGGATGTGCCGCTGTCAGTGAGGCGGTGATGTGCCGCTTTCAGTGTGGCGGGGATGTGCCGCTGTCAGTGAGGGGGGATGTGCCGCTGTCAGTGAGGCGGTGATGTTCTGCTGTCAGTGAGGCAGTGATGTGCTGCTGTCAGTGGGGGGGATGTGCTACTGTCAGTGAGGGGGGATGTGCTGCTGTCAGTGAGGCGGGGATGTGCTGCTGTCAGTGAGGAGGGGATGTGCCGCTGTCAGTGAGGCGGTGATGTTCTGCTGTCAGTGAGGCGGGGTTGTGCTGCTGTCAGTGAGGGGGGATGTGCTGCTGTCAGTGAGGCGGGGATGTGCTGCTGTCAGTGAGGGGGGATGTGCTACTGTCAGTGAGGGGGGGATGTGCTGCTGTCAGTGAGGCGGGGAATGTGCTGCTGTCAGTGAGGAGTGATGTGCTGCTGTCAGTGGGGGGGGATGTGCTACTGTCAGTGAGGGGGGATGTGCTGCTGTCAGTGAGGGAGTGACGTGCTGCTGTCAGTGAGGCGGGGATGTGCTGCTGTCAGTGAGGAGGGGGGATGTACTGCTGTCAGTGAGGGGGGATGTGCTGCTGTCAGTGAGGGGGGATGTGCTGCTGTCAGTGAGGGGGGATGTGCTGCTGTCATTGAGGGGGGACGTGCTGCTGTCAGTGAGGGGGGATGTGCTGCTGTCATTGAGGGGGGATGTGCTGCTGTCAGTGAGGGGGGATGTGCTGCTGTCAGTGAGGGGGGATGTGCTGCTGTCAGTGAGGGAGTGATGTGCTGCTGTCAGTGAGGTGGGGACGTGCCGCTGTCAGTGAGGCAGGGATGTGCCGCTGTCAGTGAGGAGGGATGTGCCGCTGTCAGTGAGGCGGTGATGTGCTGCTGTCAGTGAGGGGGGATGTGCCGCTGTCAGTGAGGCGGTGATGTTCTGCTGTCAGTGAGGCAGTGATGTGCTGCTGTCAGTGGGGGGGGATGTGCTACTGTCAGTGAGGGGGGATGTGCCGCTGTCAGTGAGGCGGTGATGTGCCGCTTTCAGTGTGGCGGGGATGTGCCGCTGTCAGTGAGGGGGGATGTGCCGCTGTCAGTGAGGCGGTGATGTGCCGCTTTCAGTGTGGCGGGGATGTGCCGCTGTCAGTGAGGCAGTGATGTGCTGCTGTCAGTGGGGGGGATGTGCTACTGTCAGTGAGGGGGGATGTGCTGCTGTCAGTGAGGCGGGGATGTGCTGCTGTCAGAGAGGAGGGGATGTGCCGCTGTCAGTGAGGCGGTGATGTTCTGCTGTCAGTGAGGCGGGGTTGTGCTGCTGTCAGTGAGGGGGGATGTGCTGCTGTCAGTGAGGCGGGGATGTGCTGCTGTCAGTGAGGGGGGATGTGCTACTGTCAGTGAGGGGGGGATGTGCTGCTGTCAGTGAGGCGGGGGATGTGCTGCTGTCAGTGAGGAGTGATGTGCTGCTGTCAGTGGGGGGGGATGTGCTACTGTCAGTGAGGGGGGATGTGCTGCTGTCAGTGAGGGAGTGACGTGCTGCTGTCAGTGAGGCGGGGATGTGCTGCTGTCAGTGAGGAGGGGGGATGTACTGCTGTCAGTGAGGGGGGATGTGCTGCTGTCAGTGGGGGGGATGTGCTACTGTCAGTGAGGGGGGATGTGCTACTGTCAGTGAGGGGGGATGTGCTGCTGTCAGTGAGGGAGTGACGTGCTGCTGTCAGTGAGGCGGGGATGTGCTGCTGTCAGTGGGGGGGGATGTGCTACTGTCAGTGAGGGGGGATGTGCTGCTGTCAGTGAGGGAGTGACGTGCTGCTGTCAGTGAGGCGGGGATGTGCTGCTGTCAGTGAGGAGGGGGGATGTACTGCTGTCAGTGAGGGGGGATGTGCTGCTGTCAGTGAGGGGGGATGTGCTGCTGTCATTGAGGGGGGACGTGCTGCTGTCAGTGAGGGGGGATGTGCTGCTGTCATTGAGGGGGGATGTGCTGCTGTCAGTGAGGGGGGATGTGCTGCTGTCAGTGAGGGGGGATGTGTTGCTGTCAGTGAGGGGGGTTGTGCTGCTGTCAGTGAGGCGGGGATGTGTTCCTGTCAGTGAGGGGGGATGTGCTGCTGTCAGTGAGGCGGGGGATGTGCTGCTGTCAGTGAGGTGGGGATGTGCTGCTGTCAGTGAGGCGGGGATGTGTTGCTGTCAGTGAGGCGGGGATGTGCTGCTGTCAGTGAGGCGGGGATGTGCCGCTGTCAGTGAGGCGGGGATGTGCTGCTGTCAGTGAGGGGGGATGGTCCACTGTCAGTGAGGCGGGGATGTGACGCTGTCAGTGAGGCGGGATGTGCTGCTGTCAGTGAGGGAGTGATGTGCTGCTGTCAGTGAGGTGGGGACGTCCCGCTGTCAGTGAGGGGGGACGTGCTGCTGTCAGTGAGGCGGGGATGTGCTGCTGTCAGTGAGGCGGGGGATGTGACGCTGTCAGTGAGGCGGGATGTGCTGCTGTCAGTGAGGGGGGATGTGCTGCTGTCAGTGAGGGGGGATGTGCTGCTGTCATTGAGGGGGGATGTGCCGCTGTCAGTGAGGGGGGATGTGCTGCTGTCAGTGAGGGAGTGATGTGCTGCTGTCAGTGAGGTGGGGACGTGCCGCTGTCAGTGAGGGGGGACGTGCTGCTGTCAGTGAGGCGGGGATGTGCTGCTGTCAGTGAGGCGGGGGATGTGCCGCTGTCAGTGAGGTGGGGACGTGCCGCTGTCAGTGAGGCGGGGGATGTGCCGCTTTCAGTGTGGCGGGGATGTGCCGCTGTCAGTAAGGGGGGATGTGCCGCTGTCAGTGAGGCGGTGATGTTCTGCTGTCAGTGAGGCGGGGATGTGCTGCTGTCAGTGAGGCGGGGATGTGTTGCTGTCAGTGAGGCGGGGATGTGCTGCTGTCAGTGAGGCGGAGATGTGACGCTGTCAGTGAGGAGGGGATGTGCCGCTGTCAGTGAGGCGGGGATGTGCTGCTGTCAGTGAGGCGGGGATGTGCTGCTGTCAGTGAGGGGGGATGTGCTGCTGTCAGTGAGGGAGTGATGTGCTGCTGTCAGTGAGGTGGGGACGTGCCGCTGTCAGTGAGGGGGGATGTGACGCTGTCAGTGAGGCGGGATGTGCTGCTGTCAGTGAGGGGGGAAGTGCTGCTGTCAGTGAGGCGGAGATGTGCTGCTGTCAGTGAGGCGGGGATGTGCTGCTGTCAGTGAGGCGGGGATGTGCTGCTGTCAGTGAGGGGGGATGTGCTGCTGTCAGTGAGGGAGTGATGTGCTGCTGTCAGTGAGGTGGGAACGTGCCGCTGTCAGTGAGGGGGAACGTGCTGCTGTCAGTGAGGCGGGGATGTGCTGCTGTCAGTGAGGCGGGGGATGTGCCGCTGTCAGTGAGGCGGGGGATGTGCCGCTGTCAGTGAGGCGGGGATGTCTCGCTGTCAGTGAGGCGGGGGATGTGCCGCTTTCAGTGTGGCGGGGATGTGCCGCTGTCAGTGAGGGGGGATGTGCCGCTGTCAGTGAGGCGGTGATGTTCTGCTGTCAGTGAGGCGGGGATGTGCTGCTGTCAGTGAGGCGGGGATGTGTTGCTGTCAGTGAGGCGGGGATGTGCTGCTGTCAGTGTGGCGGAGATGTGCCGCTGTCAGTGAGGAGGGGCTGTGCCGCTGTCAGTGAGGCGGGGATGTGCTGCTGTCAGTGAGGCGGGGATGTGCTGCTGTCAGTGAGGCGGGGATGTGTTGCTGTCAGTGAGGCGGGGATGTGCTGCTGTCAGTGAGGCGGGGATGTGTTGCGGTCAGTGAGGCGGGGATGTGCTGCTGTCAGTGAGGGGGGATGTGATCCTGTCAGTGAGGCGGGGATGTGCTGCTGTTAGTGAGGGGGGATGGTCCACTGTCAGTGAGGCGGGGATGTGCTGCTGTCAGTGAGGTGGGGACGTGCCGCTGTCAGTGAGGCGGGGATGTTCTGCTGTCAGTGAGGGGGGATGTGCTGCTGTCAGTGAGGCGGGATGTGCTGCTGTCAGTGAGGCGGGGGATGTGACGCTGTCAGTGAGGCGGGATGTGCTGCTGTCAGTGAGGGGGGATGTGTTGCTGTCAGTGAGGTAGGATGTGCCGATGTCAGTGAGGGGGGATGTGCTGCTGTCAGTGAGGGAGTGATGTGCTGCTGTCAGTGAGGTGGGGACGTGCCGCTGTCAGTGAGGCGGGGATGTGCCGCTGTCAGTGAGGAGGGATGTGCCGCTGTCAGTGAGGCGGTGATGTGCTGCTGTCAGTGAGGGGGGATGTGCCGCTGTCAGTGAGGCGGTGATGTTCTGCTGTCAGTGAGGCAGTGATGTGCTGCTGTCAGTGGGGGGGGGTGTGCTACTGTCAGTGAGGGGGGATGTGCCGCTGTCAGTGAGGCGGTGATGTGCCGCTTTCAGTGTGGCGGGGATGTGCCGCTGTCAGTGAGGGGGGATGTGCCGCTGTCAGTGAGGCGGTGATGTGCCGCTTTCAGTGTGGCGGGGATGTGCCGCTGTCAGTGAGGGGGGATGTGCCGCTGTCAGTGAGGCGGTGATGTTCTGCTGTCAGTGAGGCAGTGATGTGCTGCTGTCAGTGGGGGGGATGTGCTACTGTCAGTGAGGGGGGATGTGCTGCTGTCAGTGAGGCGGGGATGTGCTGCTGTCAGTGAGGAGGGGATGTGCCGCTGTCAGTGAGGCGGTGATGTTCTGCTGTCAGTGAGGCGGGGTTGTGCTGCTGTCAGTGAGGGGGGATGTGCTGCTGTCAGTGAGGCGGGGATGTGCTGCTGTCAGTGAGGGGGGATGTGCTACTGTCAGTGAGGGGGGGATGTGCTGCTGTCAGTGAGGCGGGGGATGTGCTGCTGTCAGTGAGGAGTGATGTGCTGCTGTCAGTGGGGGGGGATGTGCTACTGTCAGTGAGGGGGGATGTGCTGCTGTCAGTGAGGCGGGGATGTGCTGCTGTCAGTGAGGAGGGGATGTGCCGCTGTCAGTGAGGCGGTGATGTGCTGCTGTCAGTGAGGCGGGGATGTGCTGCTGTCAGTGAGGGGGGATGTGCTGCTGTCAGTGAGGCGGGGATGTGCTGCTGTCAGTGAGGGGGGATGTGCTACTGTCAGTGAGGGGGGATGTGCTGCTGTCAGTGAGGCGGGGGATGTGCTGCTGTCAGTGAGGAGTGATGTGCTGCTGTCAGTGGGGGGGGATGTGCTACTGTCAGTGAGGAGGGGATGTGCTGCTGTCAGTGAGGAGTGATGTGCTGCTGTCAGTGGGGGGGGATGTGCTGCTGTCAGTGAGGTAGTAATGTGCCGCTGTCAGTGAGGAGGGGATGTGCCGCTGTCAGTGAGGCGGGGATGTGCTGCTGTCAGTGAGGCGGGGATGTGCTGCTGTCAGTGAGGGGGGATGTGCCGCTGTCAGTGAGGCAGGGATGTGCCGCTGTCAGTGAGGGGGGATGTGCCGCTGTCAGTGAGGGGGGATGTGCCGCCGTCAGCGAGGATGTGATGTGCTGCTGTCAGTGACGCGGGGATGTGCTGCTGTCAGTGAGGGGGGATGTTCTGCTGTCAGTGAGGCGGTGATGTTCTGCTGTCAGTGAGGCAGTGATGTGCTGCTGTCAGTGAGGGGGGATGTGCTACTGTCAGTGAGGGGGGATGTGCTGCTGTCAGTGAGGCGGAGATGTGCCGCTGTCAGTGAGGAGGGGATGTGCCGCTGTCAGTGAGGCAGGGATGTGCTGTTCTCAGTGAGGGAGTGATGTGCCTCTGTCAGTGAGGGGGGGGATGTGCTGCTGTCAGCAAGGGGGAATGTGCCCCCGTCAGTGAGGGGGGATGTGCCGCTGTCAGTGAGGCAGGGATGGGCTGCTGTCAGTGAGGTGGGGATGTGCTGCTGTCAGTGAGGTGGGAAGTGCTGCTGTCAGTGAGGCGGGGATGTGCTGCTGTCAGTGAGGCGGGGATGTGTTGCTGTCAGTGAGGCGGGGATGTGCTGCTGTCAGTGAGGCGGGGATGTGCCGCTGTCAGTGAGGCGGGGATGTGTTGCTGTCAGTGAGGCGGGGATGTGCTGCTGTCAGTGAGGCGGGGATGTGCCGCTGTCAGTGAGGCGGGGATGTGCCGCTGTCAGTGAGGGGGGATGGTCCACTGTCAGTGAGGCGGGGATGTGTCGCTGTCAGTGAGGCGGGGATGTGCAGCTGTCAGTGAGGCGGGGATGTGCTGCTGTCAGTGAGGGGGGGATGTGCTGCTGTCAGTGAGGGAGGATGTGCTGCTGTCAGTGAGGGGGGATGTGCTGCTGTCAGTGAGGCGGAGATGTGCTGCTGTCAGTGAGGCGGGGATGTGCTGCCGTCAGTAAGGGGGGATGTGCCGCTGTCAGTGAGGGGGGATGTGCTGCTGTCAGTGAGGGAGTGATGTGCTGCTGTCAGTAAGGTGGGGACGTGCCGCTGTCAGTGAGGGGGGACGTGCTGCTGTCAGTGAGGCGGGGATGTGCTGCTGTCAGTGAGGCGGGGGATGTGCCGCTGTCAGTGAGGTGGGGACGTGCCGCAGTCAGTGAGGAGGGATGTGCTGCTGTCAGTGAGGTGGGGATGTGCCGCTTTCAGTGTGGCGGGGATGTGCCGCTGTCAGTGAGGGTGATGTGCCGCTGTCAGTGAGGCAGTGATGTTCTGCTGTCAGTGAGGCAGTGATGTGCTGCTGTCAGTGAAGGGGGATGTGCTGCTGTCAGTGAGGGGGGATGTGCTGCTGTCAGTGAGGCGGAGATGTGCCGCTGTCAGTGAGGAGGGGATGTGCCGCTGTCAGTGAGGCAGGGATGTGCTGCTGTCAGTGAGGCGGGGATGTGCTGCTGTCAGTGAAGCGAGGATGTGCTGCTGTCAGTGAAGCGAGGATGTGCCGCTGTCAGTGAGGAGGGGATGTGCCGCTGTCAGTGAGGGGGGATGTGCCGCTGTCAGTGAGGGGGGATGTGCCGCCGTCAGCGAGGATGTGATGTGCTGCTGTCAGTGACGCGGGGATGTGCTGCTGTCAGTGAGGGGGGATGTTCTGCTGTCAGTGAGGCGGTGATGTTCTGCTGTCAGTGAGGCAGTGATGTGCTGCTGTCAGTGAGGGGGGATGTGCTACTGTCAGTGAGGGGGGATGTGCTGCTGTCAGTGAGGCGGAGATGTGCCGCTGTCAGTGAGGAGGGGATGTGCCGCTGTCAGTGAGGCAGGGATGTGCTGTTCTCAGTGAGGGAGTGATGTGCCTCTGTCAGTGAGGGGGGATGTGCCGCTGTCAGTGAGGCGGGGGATGTGCTGCTGTCAGCAAGGGGGAATGTGCCCCCGTCAGTGAGGGGGGATGTGCCGCTGTCAGTGAGGCAGGGATGGGCTGCTGTCAGTGAGGTGGGGATGTGCTGCTGTCAGTGAGGTGGGAAGTGCTGCTGTCAGTGAGGCGGGGATGTGCTGCTGTCAGTGAGGCGGGGATGTGTTGCTGTCAGTGAGGCGGGGATGTGCTGCTGTCAGTGAGGCGGGGATGTGCCGCTGTCAGTGAGGCGGGGATGTGTTGCTGTCAGTGAGGCGGGGATGTGCTGCTGTCAGTGAGGCGGGGATGTGCCGCTGTCAGTGAGGCGGGGATGTGCCGCTGTCAGTGAGGGGGGATGGTCCACTGTCAGTGAGGCGGGGAAAAGTGACGCTGTCAGTGAGGCGGGATGTGCTGCTGTCAGTGAGGGGGGATGTGCTGCCGTCATTGAGGGGGGATGTGCCGCTGTCAGTGAGGGGGGATGTGCTGCTGTCAGTGAAAGAGTGATGTGCCGCTGTCAGTGAGGAGGGGATGTGCCGCTGTCAGTGAGGCAGGGATGTGCTGCTGTCAGTGAGGCGGGGATGTGCTGCTGTCAGTGAGGCGGGGATGTGCTGCTGTCAGTGAGGCGGGGATGTGCTGCTGTTAGTGAGGCGAGGATGTGCCGCTGTCAGTGAGGAGGGGATGTGCCGCTGTCAGTGAGGGGGGATGTGCCGCTGTCAGTGAGGGGGGATGTGCCGCCGTCAGCGAGGATGTGATGTGCTGCTGTCAGTGAGGGGGGATGTTCTGCTGTCAGTGAGGCGGTGATGTTCTGCTGTCAGTGAGGCAGTGATGTGCTGCTGTCAGTGAGGGGGGATGTGCTGCTGTCAGTGAAGCGGAGATGTGCCGCTGTCAGTGAGGCGGGGATGTGCCGCTGTCAGTGAGGGGGGATGTGCTGCTGTCAGTGAGGCGGAGATGTGTTGCTGTCAGTGAGGCGGGGATGTGCTGCTGTCAGTGAGGCGAGGATGTGCCGCTGTCAGTGAGGAGGGGATGTGCCGCTGTCAGTGAGGGGGGATGTGCCGCTGTCAGTGAGGGGGGATGTGCCGCCGTCAGCGAGGATGTGATGTGCTGCTGTCAGTGAGGGGGGATGTTCTGCTGTCAGTGAGGCGGTGATGTTCTGCTGTCAGTGAGGCAGTGATGTGCTGCTGTCAGTGAGGGGGGATGTGCTACTGTCAGTGAGGGGGGATGTGCTGCTGTCAGTGAGGCGGAGATGTGCCGCTGTCAGTGAGGAGGGGATGTGCCGCTGTCAGTGAGGCGGGGATGTGCTGCTCTCAGTGAGGGAGTGATGTGCCGCTGTCAGTGAGGGGGGATGTGCCGCTGTCAGTGAGGCGGGGATGTGCCGCTGTCAGTGAGGCGGGGATGTGCCGCTGTCAGTGAGGGGGGATGTGCTGCTGTCAGTGAGGCGGAGATGTGCCGCTGTCAGTGAGGAGGGGATGTGCCGCTGTCAGTGAGGCGGGGATGTGCTGCTCTCAGTGAGGGAGTGATGTGCCGCTGTCAGTGAGGGGGGATGTGCCGCCGTCGGTGAGGCAGGGATGGGCTGCTGTCAGTGAGGTGGGGATGTGATGCTGTCAGTGAGGGGGGATGTGCTGCTGTCAGTGAGGCGGGGATGTGCTGCTGTCAGTGAGGCGGGGATGTGATCCTGTCAGTGAGGCGGGGATGTGCCGCTGTCAGTGAGGCGGGGATGTGCTGCTGTCAGTGAGGCGGGATGTGCTGCTGTCAGTGAGGGGGGATGTGCTGCTGTCAGTGAGGGGGGATGTGCTACTGTCAGTGAGGCGGAGATGTGCCGCTGTCAGTGAGGAGGGGATGTGCCGCTGTCAGTGAGGCGGGGATGTGCTGCTGTCAGTGAGGCGGGGATGTGTCGCTTTCAGTGAGGCGGGGATGTGCTGCTGTCAGTGAGGGGGTATGTGCTGCTGTCAGTGAGGGGGGATGTGCTGCTGTCAGTGAGGGGGGATGTGCTGCTGTCAGTGAGGGGGGATGTGCTGCTGTCAGTGAGGCGGGGATGTGCTGCTGTCAGTGAGGCGGGGATGTGTCGCTGTCAGTGAGGCGGGGATGTGCTGCTGTCAGTGAGGGGGGATGGTCCACTGTCAGTGAGGCGGGGATGTGATGCTGTCAGTGAGGCGGGATGTGCTGCTGTCAGTGAGGGGGGATGTGCTGCCGTCAGTGAGGGGGGATGTGCCGCTGTCAGTAAGGGGGGATGTGCTGCTGTCAGTGAGGGAGTGATGTGCTGCTGTCAGTGAGGTGGGGACGTGCCGCTGTCAGTGAGGGGGGACGTGCTGCTGTCAGTGAGGCGGGGATGTGCTGCTGTCAGTGAGGCGGGGGATGTACCGCTGTCAGTGAGGTGGGGACGTGCCGCTGTCAGTGAGGAGGGATGTACTGCTGTCAGTGAGGTGGGGATGTGCCGCTTTCAGTGTGGCTGGGATGTGCCGCTGTCAGTGAGGTGGGGACGTGCCGCTGTCAGTGAGGAGGGATGTACTGCTGTCAGTGAGGTGGGGATGTGCCGCTTTCAGTGTGGCTGGGATGTGCCGCTGTCAGTGAGGGTGATGTGCCGCTGTCAGTGAGGCAGTGATGTGCTGCTGTCAGTGAGGCAGTGATGTGCTGCTGTCAGTGAGGGGGTATGTGCTGCTGTCAGTGAGGCGGGGATGTGCTGCTGTCAGTGAGGCGGGGATGAGCTGCTGTCAGTGAGGCGGGGATGTGTTGCTGTCAGTGAGGCGGGGATGTGCTGCGGTCAGTGAGGCGGGGATGTGTTGCTGTCAGTGAGGCGGGGATGTGCTGCTGTCAGTGAGGGGGGATGTGATCCTGTCAGTGAGGCGGGGATGTGCTGCTGTTAGTGAGGGGGGATGGTCCACTGTCAGTGAGGCGGGGATGTGCTGCTGTCAGTGAGGTGGGGACGTGCCGCTGTCAGTGAGGCGGGGATGTTCTGCTGTCAGTGAGGGGGGATGTGCTGCTGTCAGTGAGGCGGGATGTGCTGCTGTCAGTGAGGCGGGGGATGTGACGCTGTCAGTGAGGCGGGATGTGCTGCTGTCAGTGAGGGGGGATGTGTTGCTGTCAGTGAGGTAGGATGTGCCGATGTCAGTGAGGGGGGATGTGCTGCTGTCAGTGAGGGAGTGATGTGCTGCTGTCAGTGAGGTGGGCACGTGCCGCTGTCAGTGAGGCGGGGATGTGCCGCTGTCAGTGAGGAGGGATGTGCCGCTGTCAGTGAGGCGGTGATGTGCTGCTGTCAGTGAGGGGGGATGTGCCGCTGTCAGTGAGGCGGTGATGTTCTGCTGTCAGTGAGGCAGTGATGTGCTGCTGTCAGTGGGGGGGGATGTGCTACTGTCAGTGAGGGGGGATGTGCCGCTGTCAGTGAGGCGGTGATGTGCCGCTTTCAGTGTGGCGGGGATGTGCCGCTGTCAGTGAGGGGGGATGTGCCGCTGTCAGTGAGGCGGTGATGTGCCGCTTTCAGTGTGGCGGGGATGTGCCGCTGTCAGTGAGGGGGGATGTGCCGCTGTCAGTGAGGCGGTGATGTTCTGCTGTCAGTGAGGCAGTGATGTGCTGCTGTCAGTGGGGGGGATGTGCTACTGTCAGTGAGGGGGGATGTGCTGCTGTCAGTGAGGCGGGGATGTGCTGCTGTCAGTGAGGAGGGGATGTGCCGCTGTCAGTGAGGCGGTGATGTTCTGCTGTCAGTGAGGCGGGGTTGTGCTGCTGTCAGTGAGGGGGGATGTGCTGCTGTCAGTGAGGCGGGGATGTGCTGCTGTCAGTGAGGGGGGATGTGCTACTGTCAGTGAGGGGGGGATGTGCTGCTGTCAGTGAGGCGGGGAATGTGCTGCTGTCAGTGAGGAGTGATGTGCTGCTGTCAGTGAGGGAGTGACGTGCTGCTGTCAGTGAGGCGGTGATGTGCTGCTGTCAGTGAGGCGGGGATGTGCCGCTGTCAGTGAGGAGGGATGTGCTGCTGTCAGTGGGGGGAGATGTGCTACTGTCAGTGAGGGGGGATGTGCCGCTGTCAGTGAGGCGGTGATGTGCCGCTTTCAGTGTGGCGGGGATGTGCCGCTGTCAGTGAGGGGGGATGTGCCGCTGTCAGTGAGGCGGTGATGTGCCGCTTTCAGTGTGGCGGGGATGTGCCGCTGTCAGTGAGGGGGGATGTGCCGCTGTCAGTGAGGCGTGATGTTCTGCTGTCAGTGAGGCAGTGATGTGCTGCTGTCAGTGGGGGGGATGTGCTACTGTCAGTGAGGGGGGATGTGCTGCTGTCAGTGAGGCGGGGATGTGCTGCTGTCAGTGAGGAGGGGATGTGCCGCTGTCAGTGAGGCGGTGATGTTCTGCTGTCAGTGAGGCGGGGTTGTGCTGCTGTCAGTGAGGGGGGATGTGCTGCTGTCAGTGAGGCGGGGATGTGCTGCTGTCAGTGAGGGGGGATGTGCTACTGTCAGTGAGGGGGGGATGTGCTGCTGTCAGTGAGGCGGGGGATGTGCTGCTGTCAGTGAGGAGTGATGTGCTGCTGTCAGTGGGGGGGGATGTGCTACTGTCAGTGAGGGGGGATGTGCTGCTGTCAGTGAGGGAGTGACGTGCTGCTGTCAGTGAGGCGGGGATGTGCTGCTGTCAGTGAGGAGGGGGGATGTACTGCTGTCAGTGAGGGGGGATGTGCTGCTGTCAGTGAGGGGGGATGTGCTGCTGTCATTGAGGGGGGACGTGCTGCTGTCAGTGAGGGGGGATGTGCTGCTGTCATTGAGGGGGGATGTGCTGCTGTCAGTGAGGGGGGATGTGCTGCTGTCAGTGAGGGGGGATGTGTTGCTGTCAGTGAGGGGGGTTGTGCTGCTGTCAGTGAGGCGGGGATGTGTTCCTGTCAGTGAGGGGGGATGTGCTGCTGTCAGTGAGGCGGGGGATGTGCTGCTGTCAGTGAGGTGGGGATGTGCTGCTGTCAGTGAGGCGGGGATGTGTTGCTGTCAGTGAGGCGGGGATGTGCTGCTGTCAGTGAGGCGGGGATGTGCCGCTGTCAGTGAGGCGGGGATGTGCTGCTGTCAGTGAGGGGGGATGGTCCACTGTCAGTGAGGCGGGGATGTGACGCTGTCAGTGAGGCGGGATGTGCTGCTGTCAGTGAGGGAGTGATGTGCTGCTGTCAGTGAGGTGGGGACGTCCCGCTGTCAGTGAGGGGGGACGTGCTGCTGTCAGTGAGGCGGGGATGTGCTGCTGTCAGTGAGGCGGGGGATGTGACGCTGTCAGTGAGGCGGGATGTGCTGCTGTCAGTGAGGGGGGATGTGCTGCTGTCAGTGAGGGGGGATGTGCTGCTGTCATTGAGGGGGGATGTGCCGCTGTCAGTGAGGGGGGATGTGCTGCTGTCAGTGAGGGAGTGATGTGCTGCTGTCAGTGAGGTGGGGACGTGCCGCTGTCAGTGAGGGGGGACGTGCTGCTGTCAGTGAGGCGGGGATGTGCTGCTGTCAGTGAGGCGGGGGATGTGCCGCTGTCAGTGAGGTGGGGACGTGCCGCTGTCAGTGAGGCGGGGGATGTGCCGCTTTCAGTGTAGCGGGGATGTGCCGCTGTCAGTAAGGGGGGATGTGCCGCTGTCAGTGAGGCGGTGATGTTCTGCTGTCAGTGAGGCGGGGATGTGCTGCTGTCAGTGAGGCGGGGATGTGTTGCTGTCAGTGAGGCGGGGATGTGCTGCTGTCAGTGAGGCGGAGATGTGACGCTGTCAGTGAGGAGGGGATGTGCCGCTGTCAGTGAGGCGGGGATGTGCTGCTGTCAGTGAGGCGGGGATGTGCTGCTGTCAGTGAGGGGGGATGTGCTGCTGTCAGTGAGGCGGAGATGTGCTGCTGTCAGTGAGGCGGGGATGTGCTGCTGTCAGTGAGGCGGGGATGTGCTGCTGTCATTGAGGGGGGACGTGCTGCTGTCAGTGAGGGGGGATGTGCTGCTGTCATTGAGGGGGGATGTGCTGCTGTCAGTGAGGGGGGATGTGCTGCTGTCAGTGAGGGGGGATGTGTTGCTGTCAGTGAGGGGGGTTGTGCTGCTGTCAGTGAGGCGGGGATGTGTTCCTGTCAGTGAGGGGGGATGTGCTGCTGTCAGTGAGGCGGGGGATGTGCTGCTGTCAGTGAGGTGGGGATGTGCTGCTGTCAGTGAGGCGGGGATGTGTTGCTGTCAGTGAGGCGGCGATGTGCTGCTGTCAGTGAGGCGGGGATGTGCCGCTGTCAGTGAGGCGGGGATGTGCTGCTGTCAGTGAGGGGGGATGGTCCACTGTCAGTGAGGCGGGGATGTGACGCTGTCAGTGAGGCGGGATGTGCTGCTGTCAGTGAGGGAGTGATGTGCTGCTGTCAGTGAGGTGGGGACGTCCCGCTGTCAGTGAGGGGGGACGTGCTGCTGTCAGTGAGGCGGGGATGTGCTGCTGTCAGTGAGGCGGGGGATGTGACGCTGTCAGTGAGGCGGGATGTGCTGCTGTCAGTGAGGGGGGATGTGCTGCTGTCAGTGAGGGGGGATGTGCTGCTGTCATTGAGGGGGGATGTGCCGCTGTCAGTGAGGGGGGATGTGCTGCTGTCAGTGAGGGAGTGATGTGCTGCTGTCAGTGAGGTGGGGACGTGCCGCTGTCAGTGAGGGGGGACGTGCTGCTGTCAGTGAGGCGGGGATGTGCTGCTGTCAGTGAGGCGGGGGATGTGCCGCTGTCAGTGAGGTGGGGACGTGCCGCTGTCAGTGAGGCGGGGGATGTGCCGCTTTCAGTGTGGCGGGGATGTGCCGCTGTCAGTAAGGGGGGATGTGCCGCTGTCAGTGAGGCGGTGATGTTCTGCTGTCAGTGAGGCGGGGATGTGCTGCTGTCAGTGAGGCGGGGATGTGTTGCTGTCAGTGAGGCGGGGATGTGCTGCTGTCAGTGAGGCGGAGATGTGACGCTGTCAGTGAGGAGTGGATGTGCCGCTGTCAGTGAGGCGGGGATGTGCTGCTGTCAGTGAGGCGGGGATGTGCTGCTGTCAGTGAGGGGGGATGTGCTGCTGTCAGTGAGGGAGTGATGTGCTGCTGTCAGTGAGGTGGGGACGTGCCGCTGTCAGTGAGGGGGGATGTGACGCTGTCAGTGAGGCGGGATGTGCTGCTGTCAGTGAGGGGGGAAGTGCTGCTGTCAGTGAGGCGGAGATGTGCTGCTGTCAGTGAGGCGGGGATGTGCTGCTGTCAGTGAGGCGGGGATGTGCTGCTGTCAGTGAGGGGGGATGTGCTGCTGTCAGTGAGGGAGTGATGTGCTGCTGTCAGTGAGGTGGGAACGTGCCGCTGTCAGTGAGGGGGAACGTGCTGCTGTCAGTGAGGCGGGGATGTGCTGCTGTCAGTGAGGCGGGGGATGTGCCGCTGTCAGTGAGGCGGGGATGTCTCGCTGTCAGTGAGGCGGGGGATGTGCCGCTTTCAGTGTGGCGGGGATGTGCCGCTGTCAGTGAGGGGGGATGTGCCGCTGTCAGTGAGGCGGTGATGTTCTGCTGTCAGTGAGGCGGGGATGTGCTGCTGTCAGTGAGGCGGGGATGTGTTGCTGTCAGTGAGGCGGGGATGTGCTGCTGTCAGTGAGGCGGAGATGTGCCGCTGTCAGTGAGGAGGGGCTGTGCCGCTGTCAGTGAGGCGGGGATGTGCTGCTGTCAGTGAGGCGGGGATGTGCTGCTGTCAGTGAGGCGGGGATGTGTTGCTGTCAGTGAGGCGGGGATGTGCTGCTGTCAGTGAGGCGGGGATGTGTTGCTGTCAGTGAGGCGGGGATGTGCTGCTGTCAGTGAGGGGGGATGTGATCCTGTCAGTGAGGCGGGGATGTGCTGCTGTTAGTGAGGGGGGATGGTCCACTGTCAGTGAGGCGGGGATGTGCTGCTGTCAGTGAGGTGGGGACGTGCCGCTGTCAGTGAGGCGGGGATGTTCTGCTGTCAGTGAGGGGGGATGTGCTGCTGTCAGTGAGGCGGGATGTGCTGCTGTCAGTGAGGCGGGGGATGTGTTGCTGTCAGTGAGGTAGGATGTGCCGATGTCAGTGAGGGGGGATGTGCTGCTGTCAGTGAGGGAGTGATGTGCTGCTGTCAGTGAGGTGGGGACGTGCCGCTGTCAGTGAGGCGGGGATGTGCCGCTGTCAGTGAGGAGGGATGTGCCGCTGTCAGTGAGGCGGTGATGTGCTGCTGTCAGTGAGGGGGGATGTGCCGCTGTCAGTGAGGCGGTGATGTTCTGCTGTCAGTGAGGCAGTGATGTGCTGCTGTCAGTGGGGGGGGATGTGCTACTGTCAGTGAGGGGGGATGTGCCGCTGTCAGTGAGGCGGTGATGTGCCGCTTTCAGTGTGGCGGGGATGTGCCGCTGTCAGTGAGGGGGGATGTGCCGCTGTCAGTGAGGCGGTGATGTGCCGCTTTCAGTGTGGCGGGGATGTGCCGCTGTCAGTGAGGGGGGATGTGCCGCTGTCAGTGAGGCGGTGATGTTCTGCTGTCAGTGAGGCAGTGATGTGCTGCTGTCAGTGGGGGGGATGTTCTACTGTCAGTGAGGGGGGATGTGCTGCTGTCAGTGAGGCGGGGATGTGCTGCTGTCAGTGAGGAGGGGATGTGCCGCTGTCAGTGAGGCGGTGATGTTCTGCTGTCAGTGAGGCGGGGTTGTGCTGCTGTCACTGAGGGGGGATGTGCTGCTGTCAGTGAGGCGGGGATGGGCTGCTGTCAGTGAGGGGGGATGTGCTACTGTCAGTGAGGGGGGGATGTGCTGCTGTCAGTGAGGCGGGGGATGTGCTGCTGTCAGTGAGGAGTGATGTGCTGCTGTCAGTGGGGGGGGATGTGCTACTGTCAGTGAAGGGGGATGTGCTGCTGTCAGTGAGGCGGGGATGTGCTGCTGTCAGTGAGGAGGGGATGTGCCGCTGTCAGTGAGGCGGTGATGTGCTGCTGTCAGTGAGGCGGGGATGTGCTGCTGTCAGTGAGGGGGGATGTGCTGCTGTCAGTGAGGCGGGGATGTGCTGCTGTCAGTGAGGGGGGATGTGCTACTGTCAGTGAGGGGGGGATGTGCTGCTGTCAGTGAGGCGGGGGATGTGCTGCTGTCAGTGAGGAGTGATGTGCTGCTGTCAGTGGGGGGGGATGTGCTACTGTCAGTGAGGGGGGATGTGCTGCTGTCAGTGAGGGAGTGACGTGCTGCTGTCAGTGAGGCGGGGATGTGCTGCTGTCAGTGAGGAGGGGGGATGTACTGCTGTCAGTGAGGGGGGATGTGCTGCTGTCAGTGAGGGGGGATGTGCTGCTGTCATTGAGGGGGGACGTGCTGCTGTCAGTGAGGGGGGATGTGCTGCTGTCATTGAGGGGGGATGTGCTGCTGTCAGTGAGGGGGGATGTGCTGCTGTCAGTGAGGGGGGATGTGTTGCTGTCAGTGAGGGGGGTTGTGCTGCTGTCAGTGAGGCGGGGATGTGTTCCTGTCAGTGAGGGGGGATGTGCTGCTGTCAGTGAGGCGGGGGATGTGCTGCTGTCAGTGAGGTGGGGATGTGCTGCTGTCAGTGAGGCGGGGATGTGTTGCTGTCAGTGAGGCGGGGATGTGCTGCTGTCAGTGAGGCGGGGATGTGCCGCTGTCAGTGAGGCGGGGATGTGCTGCTGTCAGTGAGGGGGGATGGTCCACTGTCAGTGAGGCGGGGATGTGACGCTGTCAGTGAGGCGGGATGTGCTGCTGTCAGTGAGGGAGTGATGTGCTGCTGTCAGTGAGGTGGGGACGTCCCGCTGTCAGTGAGGGGGGACGTGCTGCTCTCAGTGAGGCGGGGATGTGCTGCTGTCAGTGAGGCGGGGGATGTGACGCTGTCAGTGAGGCGGGATGTGCTGCTGTCAGTGAGGGGGGATGTGCTGCTGTCAGTGAGGGGGGATGTGCTGCTGTCATTGAGGGGGGATGTGCCGCTGTCAGTGAGGGGGGATGTGCTGCTGTCAGTGAGGGAGTGATGTGCTGCTGTCAGTGAGGTGGGGACGTGCCGCTGTCAGTGAGGGGGGACGTGCTGCTGTCAGTGAGGCGGGGATGTGCTGCTGTCAGTGAGGCGGGGGATGTGCCGCTGTCAGTGAGGTGGGGACGTGCCGCTGTCAGTGAGGCGGGGGATGTGCCGCTTTCAGTGTAGCGGGGATGTGCCGCTGTCAGTAAGGGGGGATGTGCCGCTGTCAGTGAGGCGGTGATGTTCTGCTGTCAGTGAGGCGGGGATGTGCTGCTGTCAGTGAGGCGGGGATGTGTTGCTGTCAGTGAGGCGGGGATGTGCTGCTGTCAGTGAGGCGGAGATGTGACGCTGTCAGTGAGGAGGGGATGTGCCGCTGTCAGTGAGGCGGGGATGTGCTGCTGTCAGTGAGGCGGGGGATGTGCCGCTGTCAGTGAGGTGGGGACGTGCCGCTGTCAGTGAGGCGGGGGATGTGCCGCTTTCAGTGTAGCGGGGATGTGCCGCTGTCAGTAAGGGGGGATGTGCCGCTGTCAGTGAGGCGGTGATGTTCTGCTGTCAGTGAGGCGGGGATGTGCTGCTGTCAGTGAGGCGGGGATGTGTTGCTGTCAGTGAGGCGGGGATGTGCTGCTGTCAGTGAGGCGGAGATGTGACGCTGTCAGTGAGGAGGGGATGTGCCGCTGTCAGTGAGGCGGGGATGTGCTGCTGTCAGTGAGGCGGGGATGTGCTGCTGTCAGTGAGGGGGGATGTGCTGCTGTCAGTGAGGCGGAGATGTGCTGCTGTCAGTGAGGCGGGGATGTGCTGCTGTCAGTGAGGCGGGGATGTGCTGCTGTCATTGAGGGGGGACGTGCTGCTGTCAGTGAGGGGGGATGTGCTGCTGTCATTGAGGGGGGATGTGCTGCTGTCAGTGAGGGGGGATGTGCTGCTGTCAGTGAGGGGGGATGTGTTGCTGTCAGTGAGGGGGGTTGTGCTGCTGTCAGTGAGGCGGGGATGTGTTCCTGTCAGTGAGGGGGGATGTGCTGCTGTCAGTGAGGCGGGGGATGTGCTGCTGTCAGTGAGGTGGGGATGTGCTGCTGTCAGTGAGGCGGGGATGTGTTGCTGTCAGTGAGGCGGGGATGTGCTGCTGTCAGTGAGGCGGGGATGTGCCGCTGTCAGTGAGGCGGGGATGTGCTGCTGTCAGTGAGGGGGGATGGTCCACTGTCAGTGAGGCGGGGATGTGACGCTGTCAGTGAGGCGGGATGTGCTGCTGTCAGTGAGGGAGTGATGTGCTGCTGTCAGTGAGGTGGGGACGTCCCGCTGTCAGTGAGGGGGGACGTGCTGCTGTCAGTGAGGCGGGGATGTGCTGCTGTCAGTGAGGCGGGGGATGTGACGCTGTCAGTGAGGCGGGATGTGCTGCTGTCAGTGAGGGGGGATGTGCTGCTGTCAGTGAGGGGGGATGTGCTGCTGTCATTGAGGGGGGATGTGCCGCTGTCAGTGAGGGGGGATGTGCTGCTGTCAGTGAGGGAGTGATGTGCTGCTGTCAGTGAGGTGGGGACGTGCCGCTGTCAGTGAGGGGGGACGTGCTGCTGTCAGTGAGGCGGGGATGTGCTGCTGTCAGTGAGGCGGGGATGTGCTGCTGTCAGTGAGGCGGAGATGTGACGCTGTCAGTGAGGAGTGGATGTGCCGCTGTCAGTGAGGCGGGGATGTGCTGCTGTCAGTGAGGCGGGGATGTGCTGCTGTCAGTGAGGGGGGATGTGCTGCTGTCAGTGAGGGAGTGATGTGCTGCTGTCAGTGAGGTGGGGACGTGCCGCTGTCAGTGAGGGGGGATGTGACGCTGTCAGTGAGGCGGGATGTGCTGCTGTCAGTGAGGGGGGAAGTGCTGCTGTCAGTGAGGCGGAGATGTGCTGCTGTCAGTGAGGCGGGGATGTGCTGCTGTCAGTGAGGCGGGGATGTGCTGCTGTCAGTGAGGGGGGATGTGCTGCTGTCAGTGAGGGAGTGATGTGCTGCTGTCAGTGAGGTGGGAACGTGCCGCTGTCAGTGAGGGGGAACGTGCTGCTGTCAGTGAGGCGGGGATGTGCTGCTGTCAGTGAGGCGGGGGATGTGCCGCTGTCAGTGAGGCGGGGATGTCTCGCTGTCAGTGAGGCGGGGGATGTGCCGCTTTCAGTGTGGCGGGGATGTGCCGCTGTCAGTGAGGGGGGATGTGCCGCTGTCAGTGAGGCGGTGATGTTCTGCTGTCAGTGAGGCGGGGATGTGCTGCTGTCAGTGAGGCGGGGATGTGTTGCTGTCAGTGAGGCGGGGATGTGCTGCTGTCAGTGAGGCGGAGATGTGCCGCTGTCAGTGAGGAGGGGCTGTGCCGCTGTCAGTGAGGCGGGGATGTGCTGCTGTCAGTGAGGCGGGGATGTGTTGCTGTCAGTGAGGCGGGGATGTGCTGCTGTCAGTGAGGCGGGGATGTGTTGCTGTCAGTGAGGCGGGGATGTGCTGCTGTCAGTGAGGGGGGATGTGATCCTGTCAGTGAGGCGGGGATGTGCTGCTGTTAGTGAGGGGGGATGGTCCACTGTCAGTGAGGCGGGGATGTGCTGCTGTCAGTGAGGTGGGGACGTGCCGCTGTCAGTGAGGCGGGGATGTTCTGCTGTCAGTGAGGGGGGATGTGCTGCTGTCAGTGAGGCGGGATGTGCTGCTGTCAGTGAGGCGGGGGATGTGACGCTGTCAGTGAGGCGGGATGTGCTGCTGTCAGTGAGGGGGGATGTGTTGCTGTCAGTGAGGTAGGATGTGCCGATGTCAGTGAGGGGGGATGTGCTGCTGTCAGTGAGGGAGTGATGTGCTGCTGTCAGTGAGGTGGGGACGTGCCGCTGTCAGTGAGGCGGGGATGTGCCGCTGTCAGTGAGGAGGGATGTGCCGCTGTCAGTGAGGCGGTGATGTGCTGCTGTCAGTGAGGGGGGATGTGCCGCTGTCAGTGAGGCGGTGATGTTCTGCTGTCAGTGAGGCAGTGATGTGCTGCTGTCAGTGGGGGGGGATGTGCTACTGTCAGTGAGGGGGGATGTGCCGCTGTCAGTGAGGCGGTGATGTGCCGCTTTCAGTGTGGCGGGGATGTGCCGCTGTCAGTGAGGGGGGATGTGCCGCTGTCAGTGAGGCGGTGATGTGCCGCTTTCAGTGTGGCGGGGATGTGCCGCTGTCAGTGAGGGGGGATGTGCCGCTGTCAGTGAGGCGGTGATGTTCTGCTGTCAGTGAGGCAGTGATGTGCTGCTGTCAGTGGGGGGGATGTTCTACTGTCAGTGAGGGGGGATGTGCTGCTGTCAGTGAGGCGGGGATGTGCCGCTGTCAGTGAGGAGGGGATGTGCCGCTGTCAGTGAGGCGGTGATGTTCTGCTGTCAGTGAGGCGGGGTTGTGCTGCTGTCAGTGAGGGGGGATGTGCTGCTGTCAGTGAGGCGGGGATGGGCTGCTGTCAGTGAGGGGGGATGTGCTACTGTCAGTGAGGGGGGGATGTGCTGCTGTCAGTGAGGCGGGGGATGTGCTGCTGTCAGTGAGGAGTGATGTGCTGCTGTCAGTGGGGGGGGATGTGCTACTGTCAGTGAAGGGGGATGTGCTGCTGTCAGTGAGGCGGGGATGTGCTGCTGTCAGTGAGGAGGGGATGTGCCGCTGTCAGTGAGGCGGTGATGTGCTGCTGTCAGTGAGGCGGGGATGTGCTGCTGTCAGGGAGGGGGGATGTGCTGCTGTCAGTGAGGCGGGGATGTGCTGCTGTCAGTGAGGGGGGATGTGCTACTGTCAGTGAGGGGGGATGTGCTGCTGTCAGTGAGGCGGGGGATGTGCTGCTGTCAGTGAGGAGTGATGTGCTGCTGTCAGTGGGGGGGGATGTGCTACTGTCAGTGAGGAGGGGATGTGCTGCTGTCAGTGAGGAGTGATGTGCTGCTGTCAGTGGGGGGGGATGTGCTACTGTCAGTGAAGGGGGATGTGCTGCTGTCAGTGAGGCGGGGATGTGCTGCTGTCAGTGAGGAGGGGATGTGCCGCTGTCAGTGAGGAGGGGATGTGCTGCTGTCAGTGAGGCGGGGATGTGCTGCTGTCAGTGAGGGGGGATGTGCTGCTGTCAGTGAGGCGGGGATGTGCTGCTGTCAGTGAGGGGGGATGTGCTACTGTCAGTGAGGGGGGATGTGCTGCTGTCAGTGAGGCGGGGGATGTGCTGCTGTCAGTGAGGAGTGATGTGCTGCTGTCAGTGGGGGGGGATGTGCTACTGTCAGTGAGGAGGGGATGTGCTGCTGTCAGTGAGGAGTGATGTGCTGCTGTCAGTGGGGGGGGATGTGCTGCTGTCAGTGAGGTAGTAATGTGCCGCTGTCAGTGAGGAGGGGATGTGCCGCTGTCAGTGAGGCGGGGATGTGCTGCTGTCAGTGAGGCGGGGATGTGACGCTGTCAGTGAGGCGGGATGTGCTGCTGTCAGTGAGGGGGGATGTGTTGCTGTCAGTGAGGTAGGATGTGCCGATGTCAGTGAGGGGGGATGTGCTGCTGTCAGTGAGGGAGTGATGTGCTGCTGTCAGTGAGGTGGGGACGTGCCGCTGTCAGTGAGGCGGGGATGTGCCGCTGTCAGTGAGGCGGGATGTGCCGCTGTCAGTGAGGCGGTGATGTGCTGCTGTCAGTGAGGGGGGATGTGCCGCTGTCAGTGAGGCGGTGATGTTCTGCTGTCAGTGAGGCAGTGATGTGCTGCTGTCAGTGGGGGGGGATGTGCTACTGTCAGTGAGGGGGGATGTGCCGCTGTCAGTGAGGCGGTGATGTGCCGCTTTCAGTGTGGCGGGGATGTGCCGCTGTCAGTGAGGGGGGATGTGCCGCTGTCAGTGAGGCGGTGATGTGCCGCTTTCAGTGTGGCGGGGATGTGCCGCTGTCAGTGAGGGGGGATGTGCCGCTGTCAGTGAGGCGGTGATGTTCTGCTGTCAGTGAGGCAGTGATGTGCTGCTGTCAGTGGGGGGGATGTTCTACTGTCAGTGAGGGGGGATGTGCTGCTGTCAGTGAGGCGGGGATGTGCCGCTGTCAGTGAGGAGGGGATGTGCCGCTGTCAGTGAGGCGGTGATGTTCTGCTGTCAGTGAGGCGGGGTTGTGCTGCTGTCAGTGAGGGGGGATGTGCTGCTGTCAGTGAGGCGGGGATGGGCTGCTGTCAGTGAGGGGGGATGTGCTACTGTCAGTGAGGGGGGGATGTGCTGCTGTCAGTGAGGCGGGGGATGTGCTGCTGTCAGTGAGGAGTGATGTGCTGCTGTCAGTGGGGGGGGATGTGCTACTGTCAGTGAAGGGGGATGTGCTGCTGTCAGTGAGGCGGGGATGTGCTGCTGTCAGTGAGGAGGGGATGTGCCGCTGTCAGTGAGGCGGTGATGTGCTGCTGTCAGTGAGGCGGGGATGTGCTGCTGTCAGTGAGGGGGGATGTGCTGCTGTCAGTGAGGCGGGGATGTGCTGCTGTCAGTGAGGGGGGATGTGCTACTGTCAGTGAGGGGGGATGTGCTGCTGTCAGTGAGGCGGGGGATGTGCTGCTGTCAGTGAGGAGTGATGTGCTGCTGTCAGTGGGGGGGGATGTGCTACTGTCAGTGAGGAGGGGATGTGCTGCTGTCAGTGAGGAGTGATGTGCTGCTGTCAGTGGGGGGGGATGTGCTGCTGTCAGTGAGGTAGTAATGTGCCGCTGTCAGTGAGGAGGGGATGTGCCGCTGTCAGTGAGGCGGGGATGTGCTGCTGTCAGTGAGGCGGGGATGTGCTGCTGTCAGTGAGGGGGGATGTGCCGCTGTCAGTGAGGCAGGGAAGTGCTGCTGTCAGTGAGGTGGGGATGTGCTGCTGTCAGTGAGGCGGGATGTGCTGCTGTCAGTGAGGGGGGATGTGTTGCTGTCAGTGAGGCGGGGATGTGCTGCTGTCAGTGAGGCGGGGATGTGCCGCTGTCAGTGAGGCGGGGATGTGCCGCTGTCAGTGAGGGGGGATGGTCCACTGTCAGTGAGGCGGGGATGTGACGCTGTCAGTGAGGCGGGGATGTGCAGCTGTCAGTGAGGCGGGGATGTGCTGCTGTCAGTGAGGCGGGGATGTGCCGCTGTCAGTGAGGCGGGGATGTGCCGCTGTCAGTGAGGGGGGATGGTCCACTGTCAGTGAGGCGGGGATGTGTCGCTGTCAGTGAGGCGGGGATGTGCAGCTGTCAGTGAGGCGGGGATGTGCTGCTGTCAGTGAGGGGGGGATGTGCTGCTGTCAGTGAGGATGTGCTGCTGTCAGTGAGGGGGGATGTGCTGCTGTCAGTGAGGCGGAGATGTGCTGCTGTCAGTGAGGCGGGGATGTGCTGCCGTCAGTAAGGGGGGATGTGCCGCTGTCAGTGAGGGGGGATGTGCTGCTGTCAGTGAGGGAGTGATGTGCTGCTGTCAGTGAGGTGGGGACGTGCCGCTGTCAGTGAGGGGGGACGTGCTGCTGTCAGTGAGGCGGGGATGTGCTGCTGTCAGTGAGGCGGGGGATGTGCCGCTGTCAGTGAGGTGGGGACGTGCCGCAGTCAGTGAGGAGGGATGTGCTGCTGTCAGTGAGGTGGGGATGTGCCGCTTTCAGTGTGGCGGGGATGTGCCGCTGTCAGTGAGGGTGATGTGCCGCTGTCAGTGAGGCAGTGATGTTCTGCTGTCAGTGAGGCAGTGATGTGCTGCTGTCAGTGAAGGGGGATGTGCTGCTGTCAGTGAGGGGGGATGTGCTGCTGTCAGTGAGGCGGAGATGTGCCGCTGTCAGTGAGGAGGGGATGTGCCGCTGTCAGTGAGGCAGGGATGTGCTGCTGTCAGTGAGGCGGGGATGTGCTGCTGTCAGTGAAGCGAGGATGTGCTGCTGTCAGTGAAGCGAGGATGTGCCGCTGTCAGTGAGGAGGGGATGTGCCGCTGTCAGTGAGGGGGGATGTGCCGCTGTCAGTGAGGGGGGATGTGCCGCCGTCAGCGAGGATGTGATGTGCTGCTGTCAGTGACGCGGGGATGTGCTGCTGTCAGTGAGGGGGGATGTTCTGCTGTCAGTGAGGCGGTGATGTTCTGCTGTCAGTGAGGCAGTGATGTGCTGCTGTCAGTGAGGGGGGGATGTGCTACTGTCAGTGAGGGGGGATGTGCTGCTGTCAGTGAGGCGGAGATGTGCCGCTGTCAGTGAGGAGGGGATGTGCCGCTGTCAGTGAGGCAGGGATGTGCTGTTCTCAGTGAGGGAGTGATGTGCCTCTGTCAGTGAGGGGGGATGTGCCGCTGTCAGTGAGGCGGGGATGTGCTGCTGTCAGCAAGGGGGAATGTGCCCCCGTCAGTGAGGGGGGATGTGCCGCTGTCAGTGAGGCAGGGATGGGCTGCTGTCAGTGAGGTGGGGATGTGCTGCTGTCAGTGAGGTGGGAAGTGCTGCTGTCAGTGAGGCGGGGATGTGCTGCTGTCAGTGAGGCGGGGATGTGTTGCTGTCAGTGAGGCGGGGATGTGCTGCTGTCAGTGAGGCGGGGATGTGCCGCTGTCAGTGAGGCGGGGATGTGTTGCTGTCAGTGAGGCGGGGATGTGCTGCTGTCAGTGAGGCGGGGATGTGTCGCTGTCAGTGAGGCGGGGATGTGCCGCTGTCAGTGAGGGGGGATGGTCCACTGTCAGTGAGGCGGGGAAAAGTGACGCTGTCAGTGAGGCGGGATGTGCTGCTGTCAGTGAGGGGGGATGTGCTGCCGTCATTGAGGGGGGATGTGCCGCTGTCAGTGAGGGGGGATGTGCTGCTGTCAGTGAAAGAGTGATGTGCCGCTGTCAGTGAGGAGGGGATGTGCCGCTGTCAGTGAGGCAGGGATGTGCTGCTGTCAGTGAGGCGGGGATGTGCTGCTGTCAGTGAGGCGGGGATGTGCTGCTGTCAGTGAGGCGGGGATGTGCTGCTGTTAGTGAGGCGAGGATGTGCCGCTGTCAGTGAGGAGGGGATGTGCCGCTGTCAGTGAGGGGGGATGTGCCGCTGTCAGTGAGGGGGGATGTGCCGCCGTCAGCGAGGATGTGATGTGCTGCTGTCAGTGAGGGGGGATGTTCTGCTGTCAGTGAGGCGGTGATGTTCTGCTGTCAGTGAGGCAGTGATGTGCTGCTGTCAGTGAGGGGGATGTGCCGCTGTCAGTGAGGCGGAGATGTGCCGCTGTCAGTGAGGCGGGGATGTGCCGCTGTCAGTGAGGGGGGATGTGCTGCTGTCAGTGAGGCGGAGATGTGTTGCTGTCAGTGAGGCGGGGATGTGCTGCTGTCAGTGAGGCGAGGATGTGCCGCTGTCAGTGAGGAGGGGATGTGCCGCTGTCAGTGAGGGGGGATGTGCCGCTGTCAGTGAGGGGGGATGTGCCGCCGTCAGCGAGGATGTGATGTGCTGCTGTCAGTGAGGGGGGATGTTCTGCTGTCAGTGAGGCGGTGATGTTCTGCTGTCAGTGAGGCAGTGATGTGCTGCTGTCAGTGAGGGGGGATGTGCTACTGTCAGTGAGGGGGGATGTGCTACTGTCAGTGAGGGGGGATGTGCTGCTGTCAGTGAGGCGGAGATGTGCCGCTGTCAGTGAGGAGGGGATGTGCCGCTGTCAGTGAGGCGGGGATGTGCTGCTCTCAGTGAGGGAGTGATGTGCCGCTGTCAGTGAGGGGGGATGTGCCGCTGTCAGTGAGGCGGGGATGTGCCGCTGTCAGTGAGGCGGGGATGTGCCGCTGTCAGTGAGGGGGGATGTGCTGCTGTCAGTGAGGCGGAGATGTGCCGCTGTCAGTGAGGAGGGGATGTGCCGCTGTCAGTGAGGCGGGGATGTGCTGCTCTCAGTGAGGGAGTGATGTGCCGCTGTCAGTGAGGGGGGATGTGCCGCCGTCGGTGAGGCAGGGATGGGCTGCTGTCAGTGAGGTGGGGATGTGATGCTGTCAGTGAGGGGGGATGTGCTGCTGTCAGTGAGGCGGGGATGTGCTGCTGTCAGTGAGGCGGGGATGTGATCCTGTCAGTGAGGCGGGGATGTGCCGCTGTCAGTGAGGCGGGGATGTGCTGCTGTCAGTGAGGCGGGATGTGCTGCTGTCAGTGAGGGGGGATGTGCTGCTGTCAGTGAGGGGGGATGTGCTACTGTCAGTGAGGCGGAGATGTGCCGCTGTCAGTGAGGAGGGGATGTGCCGCTGTCAGTGAGGCGGGGATGTGCTGCTGTCAGTGAGGCGGGGATGTGTCGCTTTCAGTGAGGCGGGGATGTGCTGCTGTCAGTGAGGGGGGATGTGCTGCTGTCAGTGAGGGGGGATGTGCTGCTGTCAGTGAGGGGGGATGTGCTGCTGTCAGTGAGGCGGGGATGTGCTGCTGTCAGTGAGGCGGGGATGTGCCGCTGTCAGTGAGGCGGGGATGTGCTGCTGTCAGCGAGGGGGGATGGTCCACTGTCAGTGAGGCGGGGATGTGATGCTGTCAGTGAGGCGGGATGTGCTGCTGTCAGTGAGGGGGGATGTGCTGCCGTCAGTGAGGGGGGATGTGCCGCTGTCAGTAAGGGGGGATGTGCTGCTGTCAGTGAGGGAGTGATGTGCTGCTGTCAGTGAGGTGGGGACGTGCCGCTGTCAGTGAGGGGGGACGTGCTGCTGTCAGTGAGGCGGGGATGTGCTGCTGTCAGTGAGGCGGGGATGTGCTGCTGTCAGTGAGGCGGGGATGTGTTGCTGTCAGTGAGGCGGGGATGTGCTGCTGTCAGTGAGGCGGGGATGTGTTGCTGTCAGTGAGGCGGGGATGTGCTGCTGTCAGTGAGGGGGGATGTGATCCTGTCAGTGAGGCGGGGATGTGCTGCTGTTAGTGAGGGGGGATGGTCCACTGTCAGTGAGGCGGGGATGTGCTGCTGTCAGTGAGGTGGGGACGTGCCGCTGTCAGTGAGGCGGGGATGTTCTGCTGTCAGTGAGGGAGTGATGTGCTGCTGTCAGTGAGGTGGGGACGTGCCGCTGTCAGTGAGGGGGGACGTGCTGCTGTCAGTGAGGCGGGGATGTGCTGCTGTCAGTGAGGCGGGGGATGTGCCGCTGTCAGTGAGGTGGGGACGTGCCGCTGTCAGTGAGGAGGGATGTACTGCTGTCAGTGAGGTGGGGATGTGCCGCTTTCAGTGTGGCTGGGATGTGCCGCTGTCAGTGAGGTGGGGACGTGCCGCTGTCAGTGAGGAGGGATGTACTGCTGTCAGTGAGGTGGGGATGTGCCGCTTTCAGTGTGGCTGGGATGTGCCGCTGTCAGTGAGGGTGATGTGCCGCTGTCAGTGAGGCAGTGATGTGCTGCTGTCAGTGAGGCAGTGATGTGCTGCTGTCAGTGAGGGGGTATGTGCTGCTGTCAGTGAGGCGGGGATGTGCTGCTGTCAGTGAGGCGGGGATGTGCTGCTGTCAGTGAGGCGGGGATGTGTTGCTGTCAGTGAGGCGGGGATGTGCTGCTGTCAGTGAGGCGGGGATGTGTTGCTGTCAGTGAGGCGGGGATGTGCTGCTGTCAGTGAGGGGGGATGTGATCCTGTCAGTGAGGCGGGGATGTGCTGCTGTTAGTGAGGGGGGATGGTCCACTGTCAGTGAGGCGGGGATGTGCTGCTGTCAGTGAGGTGGGGACGTGCCGCTGTCAGTGAGGCGGGGATGTTCTGCTGTCAGTGAGGGGGGATGTGCTGCTGTCAGTGAGGCGGGATGTGCTGCTGTCAGTGAGGCGGGGGATGTGACGCTGTCAGTGAGGCGGGATGTGCTGCTGTCAGTGAGGGGGGATGTGTTGCTGTCAGTGAGGTAGGATGTGCCGATGTCAGTGAGGGGGGATGTGCTGCTGTCAGTGAGGGAGTGATGTGCTGCTGTCAGTGAGGTGGGGACGTGCCGCTGTCAGTGAGGCGGGGATGTGCCGCTGTCAGTGAGGAGGGATGTGCCGCTGTCAGTGAGGCGGTGATGTGCTGCTGTCAGTGAGGGGGGATGTGCCGCTGTCAGTGAGGCGGTGATGTTCTGCTGTCAGTGAGGCAGTGATGTGCTGCTGTCAGTGGGGGGGGATGTGCTACTGTCAGTGAGGGGGGATGTGCCGCTGTCAGTGAGGCGGTGATGTGCCGCTTTCAGTGTGGCGGGGATGTGCCGCTGTCAGTGAGGGGGGATGTGCCGCTGTCAGTGAGGCGGTGATGTGCCGCTTTCAGTGTGGCGGGGATGTGCCGCTGTCAGTGAGGGGGGATGTGCCGCTGTCAGTGAGGCGGTGATGTTCTGCTGTCAGTGAGGCAGTGATGTGCTGCTGTCAGTGGGGGGGATGTGCTACTGTCAGTGAGGGGGGATGTGCTGCTGTCAGTGAGGCGGGGATGTGCTGCTGTCAGTGAGGAGGGGATGTGCCGCTGTCAGTGAGGCGGTGATGTTCTGCTGTCAGTGAGGCGGGGTTGTGCTGCTGTCAGTGAGGGGGGATGTGCTGCTGTCAGTGAGGCGGGGATGTGCTGCTGTCAGTGAGGGGGGATGTGCTACTGTCAGTGAGGGGGGGATGTGCTGCTGTCAGTGAGGCGGGGAATGTGCTGCTGTCAGTGAGGAGTGATGTGCTGCTGTCAGTGGGGGGGGATGTGCTACTGTCAGTGAGGGGGGATGTGCTGCTGTCAGTGAGGGAGTGACGTGCTGCTGTCAGTGAGGCGGGGATGTGCTGCTGTCAGTGAGGAGGGGGGATGTACTGCTGTCAGTGAGGGGGGATGTGCTGCTGTCAGTGAGGGGGGGATGTGCTGCTGTCAGTGAGGGGGGATGTGCTGCTGTCATTGAGGGGGGACGTGCTGCTGTCAGTGAGGGGGGATGTGCTGCTGTCATTGAGGGGGGATGTGCTGCTGTCAGTGAGGGGGGATGTGCTGCTGTCAGTGAGGGGGGATGTGCTGCTGTCAGTGAGGGAGTGATGTGCTGCTGTCAGTGAGGTGGGGACGTGCCGCTGTCAGTGAGGCGGGGATGTGCCGCTGTCAGTGAGGAGGGATGTGCCGCTGTCAGTGAGGCGGTGATGTGCTGCTGTCAGTGAGGGGGGATGTGCCGCTGTCAGTGAGGCGGTGATGTTCTGCTGTCAGTGAGGCAGTGATGTGCTGCTGTCAGTGGGGGGAGATGTGCTACTGTCAGTGAGGGGGGATGTGCCGCTGTCAGTGAGGCGGTGATGTGCCGCTTTCAGTGTGGCGGGGATGTGCCGCTGTCAGTGAGGGGGGATGTGCCGCTGTCAGTGAGGCGGTGATGTGCCGCTTTCAGTGTGGCGGGGATGTGCCGCTGTCAGTGAGGGGGGATGTGCCGCTGTCAGTGAGGCGGTGATGTTCTGCTGTCAGTGAGGCAGTGATGTGCTGCTGTCAGTGGGGGGGATGTGCTACTGTCAGTGAGGGGGGATGTGCTGCTGTCAGTGAGGCGGGGATGTGCTGCTGTCAGTGAGGAGGGGATGTGCCGCTGTCAGTGAGGCGGTGATGTTCTGCTGTCAGTGAGGCGGGGTTGTGCTGCTGTCAGTGAGGGGGGATGTGCTGCTGTCAGTGAGGCGGGGATGTGCTGCTGTCAGTGAGGGGGGATGTGCTACTGTCAGTGAGGGGGGGATGTGCTGCTGTCAGTGAGGCGGGGGATGTGCTGCTGTCAGTGAGGAGTGATGTGCTGCTGTCAGTGGGGGGGGATGTGCTACTGTCAGTGAGGGGGGATGTGCTGCTGTCAGTGAGGGAGTGACTTGCTGCTGTCAGTGAGGCGGGGATGTGCTGCTGTCAGTGAGGAGGGGGGATGTACTGCTGTCAGTGAGGGGGGATGTGCTGCTGTCAGTGAGGGGGGATGTGCTGCTGTCATTGAGGGGGGACGTGCTGCTGTCAGTGAGGGGGGATGTGCTGCTGTCATTGAGGGGGGATGTGCTGCTGTCAGTGAGGGGGGATGTGCTGCTGTCAGTGAGGGGGGATGTGTTGCTGTCAGTGAGGGGGGTTGTGCTGCTGTCAGTGAGGCGGGGATGTGTTCCTGTCAGTGAGGGGGGATGTGCTGCTGTCAGTGAGGCGGGGGATGTGCTGCTGTCAGTGAGGTGGGGATGTGCTGCTGTCAGTGAGGCGGGGATGTGTTGCTGTCAGTGAGGCGGGGATGTGCTGCTGTCAGTGAGGCGGGGATGTGCCGCTGTCAGTGAGGCGGGGATGTGCTGCTGTCAGTGAGGGGGGATGGTCCACTGTCAGTGAGGCGGGGATGTGACGCTGTCAGTGAGGCGGGATGTGCTGCTGTCAGTGAGGGAGTGATGTGCTGCTGTCAGTGAGGTGGGGACGTCCCGCTGTCAGTGAGGGGGGACGTGCTGCTGTCAGTGAGGCGGGGATGTGTCGCTGTCAGTGAGGCGGGGATGTGCAGCTGTCAGTGAGGCGGGGATGTGCTGCTGTCAGTGAGGGGGGGATGTGCTGCTGTCAGTGAGGGAGGATGTGCTGCTGTCAGTGAGGGGGGATGTGCTGCTGTCAGTGAGGCGGAGATGTGCTGCTGTCAGTGAGGCGGGGATGTGCTGCCGTCAGTAAGGGGGGATGTGCCGCTGTCAGTGAGGGGGGATGTGCTGCTGTCAGTGAGGGAGTGATGTGCTGCTGTCAGTGAGGTGGGGACGTGCCGCTGTCAGTGAGGGGGGACGTGCTGCTGTCAGTGAGGCGGGGATGTGCTGCTGTCAGTGAGGCGGGGGATGTGCCGCTGTCAGTGAGGTGGGGACGTGCCGCTGTCAGTGAGGTGGGGACGTGCCGCAGTCAGTGAGGAGGGATGTGCTGCTGTCAGTGAGGTGGGGATGTGCCGCTTTCAGTGTGGCGGGGATGTGCCGCTGTCAGTGAGGGTGATGTGCCGCTGTCAGTGAGGCAGTGATGTTCTGCTGTCAGTGAGGCAGTGATGTGCTGCTGTCAGTGAAGGGGGATGTGCTGCTGTCAGTGAGGGGGGATGTGCTGCTGTCAGTGAGGCGGAGATGTGCCGCTGTCAGTGAGGAGGGGATGTGCCGCTGTCAGTGAGGCAGGGATGTGCTGCTGTCAGTGAGGCGGGGATGTGCTGCTGTCAGTGAAGCGAGGATGTGCTGCTGTCAGTGAAGCGAGGATGTGCCGCTGTCAGTGAGGAGGGGATGTGCCGCTGTCAGTGAGGGGGGATGTGCCGCTGTCAGTGAGGGGGGATATGCCGCCGTCAGCGAGGATGTGATGTGCTGCTGTCAGTGACGCAGGGATGTGCTGCTGTCAGTGAGGGGGGATGTTCTGCTGTCAGTGAGGCGGTGATGTTCTGCTGTCAGTGAGGCAGTGATGTGCTGCTGTCAGTGAGGGGGGATGTGCTACTGTCAGTGAGGGGGGATGTGCTGCTGTCAGTGAGGCGGAGATGTGCCGCTGTCAGTGAGGAGGGGATGTGCCGCTGTCAGTGAGGCAGGGATGTGCTGTTCTCAGTGAGGGGGGATGTGCCTCTGTCAGTGAGGGGGGATGTGCCGCTGTCAGTGAGGCGGGGGATGTGCTGCTGTCAGTGAGGCGGGGGATGTGACGCTGTCAGTGAGGCGGGATGTGCTGCTGTCAGTGAGGGGGGATGTGCTGCTGTCAGTGAGGGGGGATGTGCTGCTGTCATTGAGGGGGGATGTGCTGCTGTCATTGAGGGGGGATGTGCTGCTGTCAGTGAGGGAGTGATGTGCTGCTGTCAGTGAGGTGGGGACGTGCCGCTGTCAGTGAGGGGGGACGTGCTGCTGTCAGTGAGGCGGGGATGTGCTGCTGTCAGTGAGGCGGGGGATGTGCCGCTGTCAGTGAGGTGGGGACGTGCCGCTGTCAGTGAGGCGGGGGATGTGCCGCTTTCAGTGTAGCGGGGATGTGCCGCTGTCAGTAAGGGGGGATGTGCCGCTGTCAGTGAGGCGGTGATGTTCTGCTGTCAGTGAGGCGGGGATGTGCTGCTGTCAGTGAGGCGGGGATGTGTTGCTGTCAGTGAGGCGGGGATGTGCTGCTGTCAGTGAGGCGGAGATGTGACGCTGTCAGTGAGGAGGGGATGTGCCGCTGTCAGTGAGGTGGGGATGTGCTGCTGTCAGTGAGGCGGGGATGTGCTGCTGTCAGTGAGGGGGGATGTGCTGCTGTCAGTGAGGCGGAGATGTGCTGCTGTCAGTGAGGCGGGGATGTGCTGCTGTCAGTGAGGCGGGGATGTGCTGCTGTCAGTGAGGGGGGATGTGCTGCTGTCAGTGAGGGAGTGATGTGCTGCTGTCAGTGAGGTGGGGACGTGCCGCTGTCAGTGAGGGGGGATGTGACGCCGTCAGTGAGGCGGGATGTGCTGCTGTCAGTGAGGGGGGAAGTGCTGCTGTCAGTGAGGCGGAGATGTGCTGCTGTCAGTGAGGCGGGGATGTGCTGCTGTCAGTGAGGCGGGGATGTGCTGCTGTCAGTGAGGGGGGATGTGCTGCTGTCAGTGAGGGAGTGATGTGCTGCCGTCAGTGAGGTGGGAACGTGCCGCTGTCAGTGAGGGGGAACGTGCTGCTGTCAGTGAGGCGGGGATGTGCTGCTGTCAGTGAGGTGGGGGATGTGCCGCTGTCAGTGAGGCGGGGATGTCTCGCTGTCAGTGAGGCGGGGGATGTGCCGCTTTCAGTGTGGCGGGGATGTGCCGCTGTCAGTGAGGGGGGATGTGCCGCTGTCAGTGAGGCGGTGATGTTCTGCTGTCAGTGAGGCGGGGATGTGCTGCTGTCAGTGAGGCGGGGATGTGTTGCTGTCAGTGAGGCGGGGATGTGCTGCTGTCAGTGAGGCGGAGATGTGCCGCTGTCAGTGAGGAGGGGATGTGCCGCTGTCAGTGAGGCGGGGATGTGCTGCTGTCAGTGAGGCGGGGATGTGCTGCTGTCAGTGAGGCGGGGATGTGTTGCTGTCAGTGAGGCGGGGATGTGCTGCTGTCAGTGAGGCGGGGATGTGTTGCTGTCAGTGAGGCGGGGATGTGCTGCTGTCAGTGAGGGGGGATGTGATCCTGTCAGTGAGGCGGGGATGTGCTGCTGTTAGTGAGGGGGGATGGTCCACTGTCAGTGAGGCGGGGATGTGCTGCTGTCAGTGAGGTGGGGACGTGCCGCTGTCAGTGAGGCGGGGATGTTCTGCTGTCAGTGAGGGGGGATGTGCTGCTGTCAGTGAGGCGGGATGTGCTGCTGTCAGTGAGGCGGGGATGTTCTGCTGTCAGTGAGGGGGGATGTGCTACTGTCAGTGAGGGGGGATGTGCTGCTGTCAGTGAGGCGGGGATGTGCTGCTGTCAGTGAGGAGGGGATGTGCCGCTGTCAGTGAGGCGGTGATGTGCTGCTGTCAGTGAGGCGGGGATGTGCTGCTGTCAGTGAGGGGGGATGTGCTGCTGTCAGTGAGGCGGGGATGTGCTGCTGTCAGTGAGGGGGGATGTGCTACTGTCAGTGAGGGGGGATGTGCTGCTGTCAGTGAGGCGGGGGATGTGCTGCTGTCAGTGAGGAGTGATGTGCTGCTGTCAGTGGGGGGGGGTGTGCTACTGTCAGTGAGGAGGGGATGTGCTGCTGTCAGTGAGGAGTGATGTGCTGCTGTCAGTGGGGGGGGATGTGCTGCTGTCAGTGAGGTAGTAATGTGCCGCTGTCAGTGAGGAGGGGATGTGCCGCTGTCAGTGAGGCGGGGATGTGCTGCTGTCAGTGAGGCGGGGATGTGCTGCTGTCAGTGAGGGGGGATGGTCCACTGTCAGTGAGGCGGGGATGTGACGCTGTCAGTGAGGCGGGATGTGCTGCTGTCAGTGAGGGAGTGATGTGCTGCTGTCAGTGAGGTGGGGACGTCCCGCTGTCAGTGAGGGGGGACGTGCTGCTGTCAGTGAGGCGGGGATGTGTCGCTGTCAGTGAGGCGGGGATGTGCAGCTGTCAGTGAGGCGGGGATGTGCTGCTGTCAGTGAGGGGGGGATGTGCTGCTGTCAGTGAGGGAGGATGTGCTGCTGTCAGTGAGGGGGGATGTGCTGCTGTCAGTGAGGCGGAGATGTGCTGCTGTCAGTGAGGCGGGGATGTGCTGCCGTCAGTAAGGGGGGATGTGCCGCTGTCAGTGAGGGGGGATGTGCTGCTGTCAGTGAGGGAGTGATGTGCTGCTGTCAGTGAGGTGGGGACGTGCCGCTGTCAGTGAGGGGGGACGTGCTGCTGTCAGTGAGGCGGGGATGTGCTGCTGTCAGTGAGGCGGGGGATGTGCCGCTGTCAGTGAGGTGGGGACGTGCCGCAGTCAGTGAGGAGGGATGTGCTGCTGTCAGTGAGGTGGGGATGTGCCGCTTTCAGTGTGGCGGGGATGTGCCGCTGTCAGTGAGGGTGATGTGCCGCTGTCAGTGAGGCAGTGATGTTCTGCTGTCAGTGAGGCAGTGATGTGCTGCTGTCAGTGAAGGGGGATGTGCTGCTGTCAGTGAGGGGGGATGTGCTGCTGTCAGTGAGGCGGAGATGTGCCGCTGTCAGTGAGGAGGGGATGTGCCGCTGTCAGTGAGGCAGGGATGTGCTGCTGTCAGTGAGGCGGGGATGTGCTGCTGTCAGTGAAGCGAGGATGTGCTGCTGTCAGTGAAGCGAGGATGTGCCGCTGTCAGTGAGGAGGGGATGTGCCGCTGTCAGTGAGGGGGGATGTGCCGCTGTCAGTGAGGGGGGATATGCCGCCGTCAGCGAGGATGTGATGTGCTGCTGTCAGTGACGCAGGGATGTGCTGCTGTCAGTGAGGGGGGATGTTCTGCTGTCAGTGAGGCGGTGATGTTCTGCTGTCAGTGAGGCAGTGATGTGCTGCTGTCAGTGAGGGGGGATGTGCTACTGTCAGTGAGGGGGGATGTGCTGCTGTCAGTGAGGCGGAGATGTGCCGCTGTCAGTGAGGAGGGGATGTGCCGCTGTCAGTGAGGCAGGGATGTGCTGTTCTCAGTGAGGGAGTGATGTGCCTCTGTCAGTGAGGGGGGATGTGCCGCTGTCAGTGAGGCGGGGGATGTGCTGCTGTCAGTGAGGCGGGGGATGTGACGCTGTCAGTGAGGCGGGATGTGCTGCTGTCAGTGAGGGGGGATGTGCTGCTGTCAGTGAGGGGGGATGTGCTGCTGTCATTGAGGGGGGATGTGCTGCTGTCATTGAGGGGGGATGTGCTGCTGTCAGTGAGGGAGTGATGTGCTGCTGTCAGTGAGGTGGGGACGTGCCGCTGTCAGTGAGGGGGGACGTGCTGCTGTCAGTGAGGCGGGGATGTGCTGCTGTCAGTGAGGCGGGGGATGTGCCGCTGTCAGTGAGGTGGGGACGTGCCGCTGTCAGTGAGGCGGGGGATGTGCCGCTTTCAGTGTAGCGGGGATGTGCCGCTGTCAGTAAGGGGGGATGTGCCGCTGTCAGTGAGGCGGTGATGTTCTGCTGTCAGTGAGGCGGGGATGTGCTGCTGTCAGTGAGGCGGGGATGTGTTGCTGTCAGTGAGGCGGGGATGTGCTGCTGTCAGTGAGGCGGAGATGTGACGCTGTCAGTGAGGAGGGGATGTGCCGCTGTCAGTGAGGCGGGGATGTGCTGCTGTCAGTGAGGCGGGGATGTGCTGCTGTCAGTGAGGGGGGATGTGCTGCTGTCAGTGAGGCGGAGATGTGCTGCTGTCAGTGAGGCGGGGATGTGCTGCTGTCAGTGAGGCGGGGATGTGCTGCTGTCAGTGAGGGGGGATGTGCTGCTGTCAGTGAGGGAGTGATGTGCTGCTGTCAGTGAGGTGGGGACGTGCCGCTGTCAGTGAGGGGGGATGTGACGCTGTCAGTGAGGCGGGATGTGCTGCTGTCAGTGAGGGGGGAAGTGCTGCTGTCAGTGAGGCGGAGATGTGCTGCTGTCAGTGAGGCGGGGATGTGCTGCTGTCAGTGAGGCGGGGATGTGCTGCTGTCAGTGAGGGGGGATGTGCTGCTGTCAGTGAGGGAGTGATGTGCTGCCGTCAGTGAGGTGGGAACGTGCCGCTGTCAGTGAGGGGGAACGTGCTGCTGTCAGTGAGGCGGGGATGTGCTGCTGTCAGTGAGGCGGGGGATGTGCCGCTGTCAGTGAGGCGGGGATGTCTCGCTGTCAGTGAGGCGGGGGATGTGCCGCTTTCAGTGTGGCGGGGATGTGCCGCTGTCAGTGAGGAGGGATGTGCCGCTGTCAGTGAGGCGGTGATGTTCTGCTGTCAGTGAGGCGGGGATGTGCTGCTGTCAGTGAGGCGGGGATGTGTTGCTGTCAGTGAGGCGGGGATGTGCTGCTGTCAGTGAGGCGGAGATGTGCCGCTGTCAGTGAGGAGGGGATGTGCCGCTGTCAGTGAGGCGGGGATGTGCTGCTGTCAGTGAGGCGGGGATGTGCTGCTGTCAGTGAGGCGGGGATGTGTTGCTGTCAGTGAGGCGGGGATGTGCTGCTGTCAGTGAGGCGGGGATGTGTTGCTGTCAGTGAGGCGGGGATGTGCTGCTGTCAGTGAGGGGGGATGTGATCCTGTCAGTGAGGCGGGGATGTGCTGCTGTTAGTGAGGGGGGATGGTCCACTGTCAGTGAGGCGGGGATGTGCTGCTGTCAGTGAGGTGGGGACGTGCCGCTGTCAGTGAGGCGGGGATGTTCTGCTGTCAGTGAGGGGGGATGTGCTGCTGTCAGTGAGGCGGGATGTGCTGCTGTCAGTGAGGCGGGGATGTTCTGCTGTCAGTGAGGGGGGATGTGCTACTGTCAGTGAGGGGGGATGTGCTGCTGTCAGTGAGGCGGGGATGTGCTGCTGTCAGTGAGGAGGGGATGTGCTGCTGTCAGTGAGGGGGGACGTGCCGCTGTCAGTGAGGCGGGGATGTTCTGCTGTCAGTGAGGGGGGATGTGCTGCTGTCAGTGAGGCGGGATGTGCTGCTGTCAGTGAGGCGGGGATGTTCTGCTGTCAGTGAGGGGGGATGTGCTACTGTCAGTGAGGGGGGATGTGCTGCTGTCAGTGAGGCGGTGATGTGCTGCTGTCAGTGAGGCGGGGATGTGCTGCTGTCAGTGAGGGGGGATGTGCTGCTGTCAGTGAGGCGGGGATGTGCTGCTGTCAGTGAGGGGGGATGTGCTACTGTCAGTGAGGGGGGATGTGCTGCTGTCAGTGAGGCGGGGGATGTGCTGCTGTCAGTGAGGAGTGATGTGCTGCTGTCAGTGGGGGGGGATGTGCTACTGTCAGTGAGGAGGGGATGTGCTGCTGTCAGTGAGGAGTGATGTGCTGCTGTCAGTGGGGGGGGATGTGCTGCTGTCAGTGAGGTAGTAATGTGCCGCTGTCAGTGAGGAGGGGATGTGCCGCTGTCAGTGAGGCGGGGATGTGCTGCTGTCAGTGAGGCGGGGATGTGCTGCTGTCAGTGAGGGGGGATGTGCCGCTGTCAGTGAGGCGGGGATGTGCTGCTGTCAGTGAGGCGGGGATGTGCCGCTGTCAGTGAGGCGGGGATGTGCCGCTGTCAGTGAGGGGGGATGGTCCACTGTCAGTGAGGCGGGGATGTGACGCTGTCAGTGAGGCGGGGATGTGCAGCTGTCAGTGAGGCGGGGATGTGCTGCTGTCAGTGAGGCGGGGATGTGCCGCTGTCAGTGAGGCGGGGATGTGCCGCTGTCAGTGAGGGGGGATGGTCCACTGTCAGGGAGGCGGGGATGTGTCGCTGTCAGTGAGGCGGGGATGTGCAGCTGTCAGTGAGGCGGGGATGTGCTGCTGTCAGTGAGGGGGGGATGTGCTGCTGTCAGTGAGGGAGGATGTGCTGCTGTCAGTGAGGGGGGATGTGCTGCTGTCAGTGAGGCGGAGATGTGCTGCTGTCAGTGAGGCGGGGATGTGCTGCCGTCAGTAAGGGGGGATGTGCCGCTGTCAGTGAGGGGGGATGTGCTGCTGTCAGTGAGGGAGTGATGTGCTGCTGTCAGTGAGGTGGGGATGTGCCGCTGTCAGTGAGGGGGGATGTTCTGCTGTCAGTGAGGCAGTGATGTGCTGCTGTCAGTGAGGGGGGATGTGCTACTGTCAGTGAGGGGGGATGTGCTGCTGTCAGTGAGGCGGAGATGTGCCGCTGTCAGTGAGGAGGGGATGTGCCGCTGTCAGTGAGGCGGGGATGTGCTGCTCTCAGTGAGGGAGTGATGTGCCGCTGTCAGTGAGGGGGGATGTGCCGCTGTCAGTGAGGCGGGGATGTGCCGCTGTCAGTGAGGCGGGGATGTGCCGCTGTCAGTGAGGGGGGATGTGCTGCTGTCAGTGAGGCGGAGATGTGCCGCTGTCAGTGAGGAGGGGATGTGCCGCTGTCAGTGAGGCGGGGATGTGCTGCTCTCAGTGAGGGAGTGATGTGCCGCTGTCAGTGAGGGGGGATGTGCCGCCGTCGGTGAGGCAGGGATGGGCTGCTGTCAGTGAGGTGGGGATGTGATGCTGTCAGTGAGGGGGGATGTGCTGCTGTCAGTGAGGCGGGGATGTGCTGCTGTCAGTGAGGCGGGGATGTGATCCTGTCAGTGAGGCGGGGATGTGCCGCTGTCAGTGAGGCGGGGATGTGCTGCTGTCAGTGAGGCGGGATGTGCTGCTGTCAGTGAGGGGGGATGTGCTGCTGTCAGTGAGGGGGGATGTGCTACTGTCAGTGAGGCGGAGATGTGCCGCTGTCAGTGAGGAGGGGATGTGCCGCTGTCAGTGAGGCGGGGATGTGCTGCTGTCAGTGAGGCGGGGATGTGACGCTTTCAGTGAGGCGGGGATGTGCTGCTGTCAGTGAGGGGGGATGTGCTGCTGTCAGTGAGGGGGGATGTGCTGCTGTCAGTGAGGGGGGATGTGCTGCTGTCAGTGAGGGGGGATGTGCTGCTGTCAGTGAGGCGGGGATGTGCTGCTGTCAGTGAGGCGGGGATGTGCTGCTGTCAGTGAGGGGGGATGGTCCACTGTCAGTGAGGCGGGGATGTGATGCTGTCAGTGAGGCGGGATGTGCTGCTGTCAGTGAGGGGGGATGTGCTGCCGTCAGTGAGGGGGGATGTGCCGCTGTCAGTAAGGGGGGATGTGCTGCTGTCAGTGAGGGAGTGATGTGCTGCTGTCAGTGAGGTGGGGACGTGCCGCTGTCAGTGAGGGGGGACGTGCTGCTGTCAGTGAGGCGGGGATGTGCTGCTGTCAGTGAGGCGGGGGATGTGCCGCTGTCAGTGAGGTGGGGACGTGCCGCTGTCAGTGAGGAGGGATGTACTGCTGTCAGTGAGGTGGGGATGTGCCGCTTTCAGTGTGGCTGGGATGTGCCGCTGTCAGTGAGGGTGATGTGCCGCTGTCAGTGAGGCAGTGATGTGCTGCTGTCAGTGAGGCAGTGATGTGCTGCTGTCAGTGAGGGGGTATGTGCTGCTGTCAGTGAGGCGGAGATGTGCCGCTGTCAGTGAGGAGGGGATGTGCCGCTGTCAGTGAGGCAGGGATGTGCTGCTGTCAGTGAGGCGGGGATGTGCTGCTGTCAGTGAGGCGGGGATGTGCTGCTGTCAGTGAGGCGAGGATGTGCCGCTGTCAGTGAGGAGGGGATGTGCCGCTGTCAGTGAGGGGGGATGTGCCGCCGTCAGCGAGGATGTGATGTGCTGCTGTCAGTGAGGGGGGATGTTCTGCTGTCAGTGAGGCAGGGATGTGCTGCTCTCAGTGAGGGAGTGATGTGCCGCTGTCAGTGAGGGGGGATGTGCCGCTGTCAGTGAGGCGGGGGATGTGCTGCTGTCAGCAAGGGGGAATGTGCCCCCGTCAGTGAGGGGGGATGTGCCACCGTCAGTGAGGTGGGGATGTGCCGCTGTCAGTGAGGGGGGATGTGCCGCCGTCGGTGAGGCAGGGATGTGCTGCTGTCAGTGAGGGGGGATGGTCCACTGTCAGTAAGGCGGGGATGTGATGCTGTCAGTGAGGCGGGATGTGCTGCTGTCAGTGAGGGGGGATGTGCTGCCGTCAGTGAGGGGGGATGTGCCGCTGTCAGTAAGGGGGGATGTGCTGCTGTCAGTGAGGGAGTGATGTGCTGCTGTCAGTGAGGTGGGGACGTGCCCCTGTCAGTGAGGGGGGACGTGCTGCTGTCAGTGAGGCGGGGATGTGCTGCTGTCAGTGAGGCGGGGGATGTGCCGCTGTCAGTGAGGTGGGGACGTGCCGCTGTCAGTGAGGAGGGATGTACTGCTGTCAGTGAGGCGGGGGATGTGCTGCTGTCAGTGAGGGGGGATGTGCTGCTGTCAGTGAGGCGGGGATGTGCTGCTGTCAGTGAGGGGGGATGTGCTACTGTCAGTGAGGGGGGGATGTGCTGCTGTCAGTGAGGCGGGGGATGTGCTGCTGTCAGTGAGGAGTGATGTGCTGCTGTCAGTGGGGGGGGATGTGCTACTGTCAGTGAGGGGGGATGTGCTGCTGTCAGTGAGGCGGGGATGTGCTGCTGTCAGTGAGGAGGGGATGTGCCGCTGTCAGTGAGGCGGTGATGTGCTGCTGTCCGTGAGGCGGGGATGTGCTGCTGTCAGTGAGGGGGGATGTGCTGCTGTCAGTGAGGCGGGGATGTGCTGCTGTCAGTGAGGGGGGATGTGCTACTGTCAGTGAGGGGGGATGTGCTGCTGTCAGTGAGGCGGGGGATGTGCTGCTGTCAGTGAGGAGTGATGTGCTGCTGTCAGTGGGGGGGGATGTGCTACTGTCAGTGAGGAGGGGATGTGCTGCTGTCAGTGAGGAGTGATGTGCTGCTGTCAGTGGGGGGGGATGTGCTGCTGTCAGTGAGGTAGTAATGTGCCGCTGTCAGTGAGGAGGGGATGTGCCGCTGTCAGTGAGGCGGGGATGTGCTACTGTCAGTGAGGCGGGGATGTGCTGCTGTCAGTGAGGGGGGATGTGCCGCTGTCAGTGAGGCAGGGATGTGCTGCTGTCAGTGAGGTGGGGATGTGCTGCTGTCAGTGAGGCGGGATGTGCTGCTGTCAGTGAGGGGGGATGTGTTGCTGTCAGTGAGGCGGGGATGTGCTGCTGTCAGTGAGGCGGGGATGTGCCGCTGTCAGTGAGGCGGGGATGTGCCGCTGTCAGTGAGGGGGGATGGTCCACTGTCAGTGAGGCGGGGATGTGACGCTGTCAGTGAGGCGGGGATGTGCAGCTGTCAGTGAGGCGGGGATGTGCTGCTGTCAGTGAGGCGGGGATGTGCCGCTGTCAGTGAGGCGGGGATGTGCCGCTGTCAGTGAGGGGGGATGGTCCACTGTCAGTGAGGCGGGGATGTGTCGCTGTCAGTGAGGCGGGGATGTGCAGCTGTCAGTGAGGCGGGGATGTGCTGCTGTCAGTGAGGGGGGGATGTGCTGCTGTCAGTGAGGGAGGATGTGCTGCTGTCAGTGAGGGGGGATGTGCTGCTGTCAGTGAGGCGGAGATGTGCTGCTCTCAGTGAGGCGGGGATGTGCTGCCGTCAGTAAGGGGGGATGTGCCGCTGTCAGTGAGGGGGGATGTGCTGCTGTCAGTGAGGGAGTGATGTGCTGCTGTCAGTGAGGTGGGGACGTGCCGCTGTCAGTGAGGGGGGACGTGCTGCTGTCAGTGAGGCGGGGATGTGCTGCTGTCAGTGAGGCGGGGGATGTGCCGCTGTCAGTGAGGGGGGACGTGCCGCAGTCAGTGAGGAGGGATGTGCTGCTGTCAGTGAGGTGGGGATGTGCCGCTTTCAGTGTGGCGGGGATGTGCCGCTGTCAGTGAGGGTGATGTGCCGCTGTCAGTGAGGGTGATGTGCCGCTGTCAGTGATGTTCTGCTGTCAGTGAGGCAGTGATGTGCTGCTGTCAGTGAAGGGGGATGTGCTGCTGTCAGTGAGGGGGGATGTGCTGCTGTCAGTGAGGAGGGGATGTGCCGCTGTCAGTGAGGCAGGGATGTGCTGCTGTCAGTGAGGCGGGGATGTGCTGCTGTCAGTGAGGCGGGGATGTGCTGCTGTCAGTGAGGCGAGGATGTGCCGCTGTCAGTGAGGAGGGGATGTGCCGCTGTCAGTGAGGGGGGATGTGCCGCTGTCAGTGAGGGGGGATGTGCCGCCGTCAGCGAGGATGTGATGTGCTGCTGTCAGTGACGCGGGGATGTGCTGCTGTCAGTGAGGGGGGATGTTCTGCTGTCAGTGAGGCGGTGATGTTCTGCTGTCAGTGAGGCAGTGATGTGCTGCTGTCAGTGAGGGGGGATGTGCTACTGTCAGTGAGGGGGGATGTGCTGCTGTCAGTGAGGCGGAGATGTGCCGCTGTCAGTGAGGAGGGGATGTGCCGCTGTCAGTGAGGCGGGGATGTGCTGTTCTCAGTGAGGGAGTGATGTGCCTCTGTCAGTGAGGGGGGATGTGCCGCTGTCAGTGAGGCGGGGGATGTGCTGCTGTCAGCAAGGGGGAATGTGCCCCCGTCAGTGAGGGGGGATGTGCCGCTGTCAGTGAGGGGGGATGTGCCGCCGTAGGTGAGGCAGGGATGGGCTGCTGTCAGTGAGGTGGGGATGTGCTGCTGTCTGTGAGGCGGGGATGTGCTGCTGTCAGTGAGGCGGGGATGTGCTGCTGTCAGTGAGGCGGGGATGTGTTGCTGTCAGTGAGGCGGGGATGTGCTGCTGTCAGTGAGGCGGGGATGTGCCGCTGTCAGTGAGGCGGGGATGTGCCGCTGTCAGTGAGGGGGGATGGTCCACTGTCAGTGAGGCGGGGATGTGACGCTGTCAGTGAGGCGGGATGTGCTGCTGTCAGTGAGGGGGGGATGTGCTGCCGTCAGTGAGGGGGGATGTGCCGCTGTCAGTGAGGGGGGATGTGCTGCTGTCAGTGAAAGAGTGATGTGCTGCTGTCAGTGAGGTGGGGACGTGCCGCTGTCAGTGAGGGGGGACGTGCTGCTGTCAGTGAGGCGAAGATGTGCTGCTGTCAGTGAGGCGGGGGATGTGCCGCTGTCAGTGAGGTGGGGACGTGCCGCTGTCAGTGAGGAGGGATGTGCTGCTGTCAGTGAGGTGGGGATGTGCCGCTTTCAGTGTGGCGGGGATGTGCCGCTGTCAGTGAGGGTGATGTGCCGCTGTCAGTGAGGCAGTGATGTTCTGCTGTCAGTGAGGCAGTGATGTGCTGCTGTCAGTGAGGGGGGATGTGCTGCTGTCAGTGAGGGGGGATGTGCTGCTGTCAGTGAGGCGGAGATGTGCCGCTGTCAGTGAGGAGGGGATGTGCCGCTGTCAGTGAGGCAGGGATGTGCTGCTGTCAGTGAGGCGGGGATGTGCTGCTGTCAGTGAGGCGGGGATGTGCTGCTGTCAGTGAGGCGAGGATGTGCCGCTGTCAGTGAGGAGGGGATGTGCCGCTGTCAGTGAGGGGGGATGTGCCGCTGTCAGTGAGGGGGGATGTGCCGCCGTCAGCGAGGATGTGATGTGCTGCTGTCAGTGAGGGGGGATGTTCTGCTGTCAGTGAGGCGGTGATGTTCTGCTGTCAGTGAGGCAGTGATGTGCTGCTGTCAGTGAGGGGGGATGTGCCGCTGTCAGTGAGGCGGAGATGTGCCGCTGTCAGTGAGGCGGGGATGTGCCGCTGTCAGTGAGGGGGGATGTGCTGCTGTCAGTGAGGCGGAGATGTGCTGCTGTCAGTGAGGCGGGGATGTGCTGCTGTCAGTGAGGCGAGGATGTGCCGCTGTCAGTGAGGAGGGGATGTGCCGCTGTCAGTGAGGGGGGATGTGCCGCTGTCAGTGAGGGGGGATGTGCCGCTGTCAGTGAGGGGGGATGTGCCGCCGTCAGCGAGGATGTGATGTGCTGCTGTCAGTGAGGGGGGATGTTCTGCTGTCAGTGAGGCGGTGATGTTCTGCTGTCAGTGAGGCAGTGATGTGCTGCTGTCAGTGAGGGGGGATGTGCTACTGTCAGTGAGGGGGGATGTGCCGCTGTCAGTGAGGCGGAGATGTGCCGCTGTCAGTGAGGAGGGGATGTGCCGCTGTCAGTGAGGCGGGGATGTGCTGCTCTCAGTGAGGGAGTGATGTGCCGCTGTCAGTGAGGGGGGATGTGCCGCTGTCAGTGAGGCGGGGATGTGCCGCTGTCACTGAGGCGGGGATGTGCCGCTGTCAGTGAGGGGGGATGTGCTGCTGTCAGTGAGGCGGAGATGTGCCGCTGTCAGTGAGGAGGGGATGTGCCGCTGTCAGTGAGGCGGGGATGTGCTGCTCTCAGTGAGGGAGTGATGTGCCGCCGTCAGTGAGGGGGGATGTGCCGCCGTCGGTGAGGCAGGGATGGGCTGCTGTCAGTGAGGTGGGGATGTGCTGCTGTCAGTGAGGGGGGATGTGCTGCTGTCAGTGAGGCGGGGATGTGCTGCTGTCAGTGAGGCGGGGATGTGATTCTGTCAGTGAGGCGGGGATGTGCCGCTGTCAGTGAGGCGGGGATGTGCTGCTGTCAGTGAGGCGGGATGTGCTGCTGTCAGTGAGGGGGGATGTGCTGCTGTCAGTGAGGGGGGATGTGCTACTGTCAGTGAGGCGGAGATGTGCCGCTGTCAGTGAGGAGGGGATGTGCCGCTGTCAGTGAGGCGGGGATGTGCTGCTGTCAGTGAGGGGGGATGTGCTGCTGTCAGTGAGGGGGGATGTGCTGCTGTCAGTGAGGGGGGATGTGCCGCTGTCAGTGAGGCGGGGATGTGTCGCTTTCGTGCTGCTGTCAGTGAGGGGGGATGTGCTGCTGTCAGTGAGGGGGGATGTGCTGCTGTCAGTGAGGGGGGATGTGCTGCTGTCAGTGAGGGGGGATGTGCTGCTGTCAATGAGGCGGGGATGTGCTGCTGTCAGTGAGGCGGGGATGTGCCGCTGTCAGTGAGGCGGGGATGTGCTGCTGTCAGTGAGGGGGGATGGTCCACTGTCAGTGAGGCGGGGATGTGATGCTGTCAGTGAGGCGGGATGTGCTGCTGTCAGTGAGGGGGGATGTGCTGCCGTCAGTGAGGGGGGATGTGCCGCTGTCAGTAAGGGGGGATGTGCTGCTGTCAGTGAGGGAGTGATGTGCTGCTGTCAGTGAGGTGGGGACGTGCCGCTGTCAGTGAGGGGGGATGTGCTGCTGTCAGTGAGGGTGGATGTGCTGCTGTCAGTGAGGCGGGGATGTGCCGCTGTCAGTGAGGGGGGATGTGCTGCTGTCAGTGAGGCGGGGATGTGCTGCTGTCAGTGAGGCAGGGATGGGCTGCTGTCAGTGAGGCGGGGATGTGCTGCTGTCAGTGAGGGGGGATGTGCCGCCGTCAGTGAGGCGGGGATGGGCTGCTGTCAGTGAGGTGGGGATGTGATCCTGTCAGTGAGGCGGGGATGTGCCGCTGTCAGTGAGGGGGGATGTGCTGCTGTCAGTGAGGCGGGGATGTGCTGCTGTCAGTGAGGGGGGATGTGCCGCCGTCAGTGAGGTGGGGATGTGATCCTGTCAGTGAGGCGGGGATGTGCCGCTGTCAGTGAGGAGGGGATGTGCCGCTGTCAGTGAGGCGGGGATGTGCTGCTGTCAGTGAGGGGGGATGTTCTGCTGTCAGTGAGGGGGGATGTGCTGCTGTCAGTGAGGGGGGATGTTCTGCTGTCAGTGAGGGGGGATGTGCTGCGGTCAGTGAGGGAGTGACGTGCTGCTGTCAGTGAGGAGGGGATGTGCCTCTGTCAGTGAGGCGGGGATGTGCCGCTGTCAGTGATGGGGGATGTCCTGCTGTCAGTGAGGGGTGATGTGCTGCTGTCAGTGAGGGGGGTGGTGCTGCTGTCAGCGAGGGGGGATGTGCCGCCGTCAGTGAGGGGGGATGTGCTGCTGTCAGTGAGGAGGGATGTGCCGCCGTCAGTGAGGCTGGGATGTGCTGCTGTCAGTGAGGCGGGGATGTGTTGCTGTCAGTGAGGTGGGGATGTGCTGCTGTCAGTGAGGCGGGGATGTGCTGCTGTCAGTGAGGCGGGGATGTGATCCTGTCAGTGAGGCAGGGATGTGCCGCTGTCAGTGAGGCGGGGATGTGCTGCTGTCAGTGAGGCGGGGATGTGCTGCTGTCAGTGAGGCGGGGATGTGATCCTGTCAGTGAGGCAGGGATGTGCCGCTGTCAGTGAAGGGGGATGTGCTGCTGTCAGTGAGGCGGGGATGTGCCGCTGTCAGTGAGGCGGGGATGTTCTGCTGTCAGTGAGGGGGAATGTGCTGCTGTCAGCGAGGCGGGGATGTGCCGCTGTCAGTAAGAGGGGATGTGTTGCTGTCAGTGAGGGGGGATGTGCCGCTGTCAGTGAGGCGGGGATGTGTCGCTGTCAGTGAGGCGGGGGATGTGCCGCTGTCATTGAGGTGGGGATGTGCCGCTGTCAGTGAGGCGGGGATGTGTCGCTGTCAGTGAGGCGGGATGTGCCGCTGTCAGTGAGGGGGGATGTGTTGCTGTCAGTGAGGCGGGGATGTGCTGATGTCAGTGAGGCAGGGATGTGCCGCTGTCAGTGAGGGGGGATGTGCCGCTGTCAGTGAGGCGGGGATGTGCCACTGTCAGTGAGGGGGGATGTGCTGCTGTCAGTGAGGCGGGGATGTGCCGCTGTCAGTGAGGTGGGGATGTGCCGCTGTCAGTGAGGTGGGGATGTGCTGCTGTCAGTGAGGGGGGGATGTGCTGCTGTCAGTGAGGGGGGGATGTGCCGCTTTCAGTGAGGCGGGGATGTGCAGCTGTCAGTGAGGGGGGATGTGCTGTGGTCAGTGAGGCGGGGATGTGCTGCTGTCAGTGAGGCGGGGATGTTCTGCTATCAGTGAGGGGGGATGTGCTGCTGTCAGTGAGGCGGGGATGTGCTGCTGTCAGTGAGGCGGGGATGTGCCGCTTTCAGTGAGGCGGGATGTGCTGCTGTCAGTGAGGGGGGATGTGCTGCAGTCAGTGAGGCGGGGATGTGCCGCTGTCAGTGAGGCGGGGATGTTCTGCTGTCAGTGAGGCGGGGATGTGCTGCTGTCAGTGAGGCGGGGATGTATTGCTGTCAGTGAGGCGGTGATGTGCAGCTGTCAGTGAGGCGGGGATGTGCTGCTGTCAGTGAGGCGGGGATGTGCTGCTGTCAGTGAGGCGGGGATGTGCTGCTGTCAGTGAGAAGGGGATGTAGTGCTGTCAGTGAGGCGGGGATGTGCTGCTGTCAGTGAGAAGGGGATGTAGTGCTGTCAGTGAGGCGGGGATGTGCCGCTGTCAGTGAGGCGGGGATGTATTGCTGTCAGTGAGGCGGGGATGTGCTGCTGTCAGTGAGGCGGTGGGGATGTGCTGCTGTCAGTGAGGTGGGGATGTGCTGCTATCAGTGAGGCGGGGGATGTGCTGCTGTCAGTGAGGCGGGGATGTTCTGCTGTCAGTGAGGGGGGATGTGCCGCTGTCAGTGAGGGAGTGACGTGCTGCAGTCAGTACTGTCTCTGATGCTGGTGGATACAGTTAGAAGTGGTTGCAGGTGGTCATGTGACAGTTGGTAGCAGTTCCTGTGTGTGGATATGATGGGAGATGTGCGGTCATAGGGAAATAATGCACATGTGGATTCCAATCATGTGAGTTTTATGTATATATTTATTATTATACCCTTTGGATATTGCGCCTATGTAGTGTTCACTTTAGAATCCGGGCAGGGCAGGGCACCATATCTAGAGGGGCACTAGCGTGTGGCAAAGCCGTGCGCACGCCAAAAGGGGGCGTGGACATGCAGAATAGGGGGCGGATCATTGCGGGTAATAAAAGGGTGCGTGGGCGGCCGGCGGCGTCACCGTTGGGGGTGTGCCCAGCACCTACGGAGGTGCTGGGCTTCCCCCAAGCGATCCCTCAGTGTGAACGAATGCCGCGCGCATCTCTACATGCTGTAAGGGCAGGAAGTGGGCGGCAGTTTTAGCAGGGTGCCGCAGAAAGGGCAGGGCGGGTTTTGCCCTTAAAAAATCGGGCAGGGCGCGGCGCCCTGCTAAAACTGCCTAGCGTGAACACTACTATGTATAAATTATATATATATATATATATATATGATACATACATTTACAGTACATGATATAGTATACTATAGTTTATGATTCTAGATAAAATAGTATAGCGCAATGCGTATAGTACAGACAGGTGGCTGATACATGTACTGTAGGTGGCTGATGCATGTACTGTAGGTGGCTGATAAATGTACTGTTGGTGGCTGATGCATGTACTGTAGGTGGCTGATGCATGTACTGTAGGTGGCTGATGCATGTACTGTAGGTGGCTGATGCATGTACTGTAGGTGGCTGATAAATGTACTGTAGGTGGCTGATAAATGTACTGTAGGTGGCTGATGCATGTACTGTAGGTGGCTGATAAATGTACTGTAGGTGGCTGATACATGTACTGTAGGTGGCTGATACATGTACTGTAGGTGGCTGATACATGTACTGTAGGTGGCTGATACATGTACTGTAGGTGGCTGATACATGTACTGTAGGTGGCTGATGCATGTACTGTAGGTGGCTGATGCATGTACTGTAGGTGGCTGATGCATGTACTGTAGGTGGCTGATACATGTACTGTAGGTGGCTGATACATGTACTGTAGGTGGCTGATAAATGTACTGTAGGTGGCTGATGCATGTGCTGTAGGTGGCTGATACATGTACTGTAGGTGGCTGATGCATGTACTGTAGGTGGCTGATGCATGTACTGTAGGTGGCTGATACATGTACTGTAGGTGGCTGATACATGTACTGTAGGTGGCAGGATTCTGTCCCTTATGACAATGGTTTATATACTGTTGTTGGGAAGTACTGCCAACGCTATTAGGGTCTATAATTACCATTAGTAGCGCTTCCTAACAACATAATATATAAACCATTGTCACGCATCAGCCACCTACGTGCATCAGCCTCCGTCTGCAATACACGCTAAGCGCTATACTATTTCATCTAGACCCGCATTTCTGGAGTGTGGGGGTGACTCCCTGGCCAGTATTTACTAAAAATCCGAGTTTGGCCGATTTGTGGTTTTTTTTCTAAGTCCCAATCCGGGAATTTACTAAGCACCAATCTTGGCAGTGTCTGGTCTATTCGTAATGGTTTGAATGACAGCCTTCCGAAATACGAATGAATAGACCATCGGTCAAACGCGGCTGTTATTTCATAGAATACGGCCATTCACTATTCATTCATATTTGGGTGTTAGTTTCTGAGTGCTCAAGTGCGGGTCTATTTTTTTCCGAATCGTTTAAAAAAGCAGCTAAAAAAATAGACCTGCTTTTTCCAGGCGAGTTTGGATAACCATGCACGGATCAGTGAGATCTGTGCATGGTTATCTATGGGAAAGGGTCTGTTTACTGTTAAATCAGTAAAAAAAATTGCGTGGGGTCCCCCCTCATAAGCAAACCCAGCCTCGGGCTCTTTGAGCCGGTCCTGGTTTAAAAAATATGGGGCAAAAAATGACAGGGGTTCCCCCATATTTAATCAACCAGCACCGGGCCTGGTCCTGGTTCCAAAAATACGGGGGACAAAAAGTGTAGGGGTCCACCGTATTTCTGAAACCAGCACCGGGCTTCACTAGCTGGGGAGATAATGCCACAGCCGGGGGACACTTTGATATCGGCCCCTGCGGCCGTGCAATTAAAACACCAACTAGTCACCCCTGGCCGGGGTACCCTGGAGGAGTGGGGACCCCTTCAATCAAGGGGTCCCCCCCTCCAGCCACCCAAGGGCCAGGGGTGAAGCCCGAGGCTGTCCCCCCCCATCCAAGGGCGGCGGATGGGGGGCTGATAGCCAAGTGTGAATATTGCTTTTAGTAGCAGTACTACAAGTCTCAGCAAGCCTCCCCCGCAAGCTGGTACTTGGAGAACCACAAGTACCAGCATGCGGTGGAAAACCGGGCCCACTGGTACCTGTAGTAGTACTACTACTATAAAAATACCCCAATAAAAACAGGACACACACACCGTGACAGTACAGCTTTATTACATACATGCACACCAACATACACACATACTTACCTATGTTCCTCTTCTCCATGTAGAATCCTCGGGGTACCTGTGAAAAAAATTATACTCACATAATCCAGTGAAGAATCCGGCCTTTGAATAATCCACGTACTTGTCAAAAAAATAAAACGCACACCCGACCACACACTGAAAGGGGTCCCATGTTTATACATGGGACCCCTTTCCCCGACTGCCAGGACCCCCCCTGACTCCTGTCCAAGAGGGTCCCTTCAGCCAATCAGGGAGCGCCACGTCGTGGCACCCTCCTGATTGGCTGTGTGCTCCTGTAGTGTCTGTCAGGCAGCACACGGCAGTGATACAATGTAGCGCCTATGCGCTCCATTGTAACCAATGGTGGGAACTTTGTGGTCAGCGGTTGACCGAAAGTAACCTCACCGCTGACCACAAAGTTCCCACCATTGGTTACAATGGAGCGCATAGGCGCTACACTGTATCACTGCCGTGTGCTACCTGACAGACACTACAGGAGCACACAGCCAATCAGGAGGGTGCCACGACGTGGCGCTCCCTGATTGGCTGAAGGGACCCTCTTTGACAGGAGTCAGGGGGGGTCCTGGCAGTCGGGGAAAGGGGTCCCATGTGTAAACATGGGACCCCTTTCAGTGCGTGGTCGGGTTTGCGTTTTATTTTTTTGACAAGTACGTGGATTATTCAAAGGCCGGATTCTTCACTGGATTATGTGAGTATAATTTTTTTCACAGGTACCCCGAGGATTCTACATGGAGAAGAGGACCGAGCCTCGTGGGAACATAGGTAAGTATGTGTGTATGTTGGTGTGCATGTATGTAATAAAGTTGTACTGTCACGGTGTGTGTGTCCTGTTTTTATTGGGGTATTTTTATAGTAGTAGTACTACAGGTACCAGCGGGCCCGGTTTTCCACCGCATGCTGGTACTTGTGGTTCTCCAAGTACCAGCTTGCGGGGAGGCTTGCTGGGACTTGTAGTACTGCTACTAAAAACAATATTCACACTTTCACACTTGGCTATCAGCCCCCCATCCGCTGCCCTTGGATGGGGGGGACAGCCTCGGGCTTCACCTCTGGCCCTTGGGTGGCTGGAGGGGGGGGACCCCTTGATTGAAGGGGTCCCCACTCCTCCAGGGTACCCCGGCCAGGGGTGATGACTAGTTGGGGTTTTAATGGCACGGCCGCAGGGACCGATATCAAAGTGTCCCCCGGCTGTGGCATTATCTCCCCAGCTAGTGGAGCCCGGTGCTGGTTTCAGAAATACGGGGGACCCCTATGCTTTTTATCCCCCGTATTTTTGGAACCAGGACCAGGCGCAGAGCCCGGTGCTGGTTGATTAAATATGGGGGAACCCCTGTCATTTTTTACCCCATATTTTTTAAACCAGGACCGGCTCAAAGAGCCCGAGGCTGGTTATGCTTAGGAGGGGGGACCCCACGCAATTTTTTTCAGATTTTTAAAGACTTTAATGAACTTTTTAAGGTACACAATGAAGCCCTGCACAGATTTCACAGATCCGGCCGGGTTTCCTTGTGTTTTTTCAGGCAGTGTTTTACTCATAACTCCCATAAAACACTGCCTGATATTACGAATCACATCGACATCGGAAAAAACGATTGAGCAAAACTCGGCAGCTTAGTGAATGACCGCATCAGGATTCAAAAAGTTGCAGTAAAATGCACCCGATACCATTCGAGATCAAACACCCTTCAAAACGGACAAAACACGAATATTAGTAAATAAACCCCCCTGTGTATTAGCAGCTAGCTCGCTAAACTTAGGACAAGCGCAGGTTCAGCCTACAGTATATATACTGATGTGTGGTGTGATTCTCACTCCAGCTGCTAACTGCTAATGGGATGGGTAGAGAATGCCAGCGGTCGGGATGGTGGCAGTCAGAATACCGACCACAGCATCCTGGCGATTAGAATCCCGGCAGGGGAAGGTCAGAATACAGTACTTTTCAGTTATTTTAATTAAATAACTAAATAGTTAAATACAGCTACTTCCATAGCGGCTCTACCATAGTGTAACGTGTATAAGGGGCTCAACCATAGTATAATGTGTATAAGGGGCTCTACTCTGCAGTATAATGTGTATAAGGGGCTCTACTGTGTGGTGTAACCAACGTGTATAAGGGGCTCTACTGTGCAGCATAATGTGTATAATGGGCTCTACCGTGTGGTGTAACGTGTATAAGGGGCTCTACTGTGCGGCATAATGTGTATAAGGGGCTCTACTGTGTGGTGTAACCAACGTGTATAAGGGGCTCTACTGTGCGGCATAATGTGTAGAAGGGGCTCTACTGTGTGGTGTAATGTGAATAATGGACACTGCTGTGCTGTGTAGTGTGACTTGGTACTATTCTGTGGTCACGCACCTTCCGAGTGAAGCCATTATTTATAATTACCAGTTGTTTAAATAGCGCACACATACTTCGTAGCGCTTTACAGAGAGTATTTCGCCATTCACACCAGTCCCTGTCAGGGTTAATTTTTGTTGGGAGCCAATTAACCCATCAGTATATTTTTGGATTGTGGGGGGAAACCCGTGCAAGTACGGGGAGAATATACAAACTCCACACAGTTGGGGCCATGGTGGGAATGTAACCCCTGTCCTCAGTGCTGTGAGGCAGTAATAGCTACACCTCTTGCCGCCCAGCCCCCGGCATCTCACCCTCCTGAGCCGGTCTCTCGCAGGGGGAAGCTCTGCAGACTCTGCACCATGCCCTCCGCTTCTCCGTACAGCAGCACCGGGGACCCCTCCATCTTGCGCCAAAGCTGTTACCATAGAAACGTGACACAACTGATGCGGCGCATGCGCGGCATCTCTGGTCACCGGGGCAACGGGCCCACTTCCTGCACGCATGCGCAGACGGAGAGTCTTTGTCCTCTGGTTTGCGCTTGCGCGGAGGCGTTTTCCCTTGGTAGCGCTATGATTTGTAACGTTACCGGAAGTGGATGCTGGTCGTCGGCCTGGCTGTTGTGCAACGGCCGGAAGTGACCGGCCGCCATCTTGGCACACCCTGTGGCTTTGTTGTGGCTCCCCATGTTGGCGCCTGGATTTAGTTTTGGATAAAATCTCGGTTATTACACCTCAGTGCTAGAAATGTCCTGATATTTACTGACAGGTGGGAGTGATGTCCTGAGATTTCCTTACAGCTGATAAACCTGTCCTGAGATTTACTGACATCTGGTTATGTCCTGATATTTACTGACAGCTGGGAGTGATGTCCTGATATTTACTTACATGTCCTGAGATTAATACCCCTTTCAGACTAACAAATCCAGGTAGCTCCCGGGAATGTGTACACAGGTGCTTCCCAGGTGCAACCCGGCTTGAGACCCCTTTCAGACGTGCGTCCCAATCCGGCATATTGCCGGGTTGATGGCATCACCACTGACACTTCCGGAGGCGGCGCCGGAAGATGATCATCTCTAAGCCCCGCCTCCTCTTATACGCACCGCATTCCAGGTCGATTCCGGCTTCAACCCTGGTCGCGACCTGGGATGAAATGCCGGGACGCTCGACACGGGATATTCCTTTAGGACCCTTTCAGACTAGGCAATAATCCTGGGTTGATGCTCAGTCACATGCAATAACCAGGGACATTTTTGCTGGTCTGTAAGGGGTATTACTGACATCTGGTACAGTTATGTCCTGATATTTACTGACAGCTAGTAGTAATGTCCTGCTTTTCTCTATCGTCCTAGTGGATGCTGGGGTTCCTGAAAGGACCATGGGGGATAGCGGCTCCGCAGGAGACAGGGCACAAAAAGTAAAGCTTTAGGATCAGGTGGTGTGCACTGGCTCCTCCCCCTATGACCCTCCTCCAAGCCTCAGTTAGATTTTTGTGCCCGGCCGAGAAGGGTGCAATCTAGGTGGCTCTCCTAAAGAGCTGCTTAGAAAAGTTTAGCTTAGGTTTTTTATTTTACAGTGAGTACTGCTGGCAACAGGATCACTGCAACGAGGGACTTAGGGGAGAAGAAGTGAACTCACCTGCGTGCAGGATGGATTGGCTTCTTTGGCTACTGGACATTAGCTCCAGAGGGACGATCACAGGTACAGCCTGGATGGTCACCGGAGCCTCGCCGCCGGCCCCCTTGCAGATGCTGAAACAAGAAGAAGGTCCAGAATCGGCGGCATGAAGACTCCTCAGTCTTCTTAAGGTAGCGCACAGCACTGCAGCTGTGCGCCATTTCCTCTCAGCACACTTCACACGGCAGTCACTGAGGGTGCAGGGCGCTGGGAGGGGGGCGCCCTGGGAGGCAATGAAAACCTATTTTTGGCTAAAAATACCTCACATATAGCCTCCGGGGGCTATATGGAGATATTTAACCCCTGCCAGAATCCGTTAAGAGCGGGAGACGAGGCCGCCGAAGAAGGGGCGGGGCCTATCTCCTCAGCACACAGCGCCATTTTCCCTCACAGAAAGGCTGGAGGGAAGGCTCCCAGGCTCTCCCCTGCACTGCACTACAGAAACAGGGTTAAAACAGAGAGGGGGGCACTAATTTGGCGTTAGAAATATATAAAAAAGATGCTATAAGGGAAAACACTTATATAAGGTTGTCCCTATATAATTATAGCGTTTTTGGTGTGTGCTGGCAAACTCTCCCTCTGTCTCTCCAAAGGGCTAGTAGGTCCTGTCCTCTATCAGAGCATTCCCTGTGTGTGTGCTGTGTGTCGGTACGTGTGTGTCGACATGTATGAGGACGATGTTGGTGAGGAGGCGGAGCAATTGCCTGTAATGGTGATGTCACTCTCTAGGGAGTCGACACCGGAATGGATGGCTTATTTAGGGAATTACGTGATAATGTCAACACGCGCCAAGGTCGGTTGACGACATGAGACGGCCGACAAACAATTAGTACCGGTCCAGACGTCTCAAAAACACAGTCAGGGGTTTTAAAACGCCCGTTTACTTTAGTCGGTCGACACAGACACAGACAGGGACACTGAATCCAGTGTCGACGGTGAATAAACAAACGTATTCCTTATTAGGGCCACACGTTAAGGGCAATGAAGGAGGTGTTACATATTTCTGATACTACAAGTACCACAAAAGAGGGTATTATGTGGGATGTGAAAAAACTACCGTAGTTTTTCCTGAATCAGATAAATTAAATGAAGTGTGTGATGATGCGTGGGTTCCCCCCCGATAGAAAATATGGGCGGTATACCCTTTCCCGCCAGAAGTTAGGGCGCGTTGGGAAACACCCCTTAGGGTGGATAAGGCGCTCACACGCTTATCAGAACAAGTGGCGGTACCGTCTATAGATAGGGCCGTCCTCAAGGAGCCAGCTGACAGGAGGCTGGAAAATATCATAAAAAGTATATACACACATACTGGTGTTATACTGCGACCAGCGATCGCCTCAGCCTGGATGTGCAGAGCTGGGGTGGCTTGGTCGGATTCCCTGACTAAAAATATTGATACCCTTGACAGGGACAGTATTTTATTGACTATAGAGCATTTAAAGGATGCATTTCTATATATGCGAGATGCACAGAGGGATATTTGCACTCTGGCATCAAGAGTAAGTGCGATGTCCATATCTGCCAGAAGATGTTTATGGACACGACAGTGGTCAGGTGATGCAGATTCCAAACGGCACAAAGGTGTATTGCCGTATAAAGGAAGAGGAGTTATTTGGGGTCGGTCCATCGGACCTGGTGGCCACGGCAACTGCTGGGAAAATCCACCGTTTTTACCCTAAGTCACATCTCTGCAGAAAAAGACACCGTCTTTTCAGCTTCAGTCCTTTCGTCCCTATAAGAGTCATATCTGCCCAGGGATAGAGGAAAGGGAAGAAGACTGCAGCAGGCAGCCCATTCCCAGGAACAGAAGCGTTCCACCGCTTCTGACAAGCTCTCAGCATGACGCTGAGACCGTACAGGACCCCTGGATCCTACAAGTAGTATCCCAGGGGTACAGATTGGAATGTCGAGATGTTTCCCCTGCGCAGGCTCCTGAAGTCTGCTTTACCAAGGTCTCCCTCCGACAAGGAGGCAGTATGGGAAACAATTCACGAGCTGTATTCCCAGCAGGTGATAATTAAATTACCCCTCCTACAACAAGAAAAGGGGTATTATTCCACACTATATTGTGGTACTGAAGCCAGAAGGCTAGGTGAGACCTATTCTAAATCTAAAAAAATTTGAACACTTACAAAGGTTCAAATCAAGATGGAGTCACTCAGAGCAGTGATAACGAACCGGGAAGAAGGGGACTATATGGTGTCCCGAGACATCAGGGATGCTTACCTCCATGTCCCAAATTTGCCCTTATCACTAAGGGTACCTCAGGTTCGTGGTACAGAACTGTCACTATCAGTTTCAGACGCTGCCGTTTGGATTGTCCACGGCACCCCGGGTCTTTACCAAGGTAATGGCCGAAATGATGGTTCTTCTTCGAAGAAAAGGCGTCTTAATTATCCCTTACTTGGACGATCTCCTGATAAGGGCAAAGTCCAGGGAACAGTTGGAAGTCGGAGTAGCACTATCTCGGATACTGTTACAACAGCAGGGGTGGATTCTAAATATTCCAAAATCGCAGCTGATCCCGACAACAAGTCTCCTGTGCTTAGGGATGATTCTGGACACAGTCCAGAAAAAGGTGTTTCTCCCGGAAGAGAAAGCCAGGGAGTTATCCGAGCTAGTCAGGAACCTCCTAAAATCAGTGCATCATTGCACAAGGGCCATGGTAAAAAAAATGGTGACTTCCTTCGAAGCAATTCCAGTCGGCAGATTTCATGCAAGAACTTTTCAGTGGGATCTGCTGGACAAATGGTCCGGATCGCATCTTCAGATGCATCAGCGGATAACCCTATATCCAAGGACAAGGGTGTCTCTCCTGTGGTGGTTACAGAGTGCTCATCTTCTAGAGGGCCGCAGATTCGGCATTCAGTTTTGGATGTTGGTGACCACGGAGGCCAGCCCGAGAGGCTGGGGAGCAGTCACACAAGGAAAAAATTTCCAGGGAGTGTGATCAAGTCTGGAGACTTTTCTCCACATAAATATAGCTAAGGGTAAATTTATAATGCTCTAAGCTTAGCAAGACCTCTGCTTCAAGGTCAGCCGGTATTGATCCAGTGGGATAAAACATCACGGCAGTCGCCCACGTAAATAGACAGGGCGGCACAAGAAGCAGGAGGGCAGTGGCAAAAACTGCAAGGACTTTTCGCTGGGCGGAAAATCATGTGATAGCACTGTCAGCAGTGTTTCATTCCGGGAATGGAAACTGGGAAGCAGACTTCCTCAGTAGGCACGACCTCCACCCGGCAGAGTGGGAACTTCATGGGGAAGTTTTCCACATGATTGTAAACCGTTGGGAATTACCAAAGGTGGACATGATGGCGTCCCGTCTGAACAAAAAACGGGACAGGTATTGCGCCAGGTTAAGAGACCCTCAGGCAATAGCTGTGGACGTTCTGGTAACACCGTGGGTGTACCAGTCGGTGTATGTGTTCCATCCTCTGCTTTTCATACCTAAGGTACTGAGAATTATAAGACGTAGAGGAGTAAGAACTATACTCATGGCTCCGGATTGGCCAAGAAGGACTTGGTACCCGGAACTTCAAGAGATGCTCACAGAGGACTTATGGCCTCTGCCGCTAAGAAGGGACTTGTTTCAGCAAGTACCATGTCTGTTCCAAGACTTACCGCAGCTGCGTTTGACGGCATGGCGGTGGAACGCCGGATCCTAAGGGAAAAGGCATTCAGGAAGAGGTCATTCCTACCCTGGTCAAAGCCAGAAAGGAGGTGACCGCACAACATTATCACCACATGTGGCGAAAATATGTTGCGTGGTGTGAGGCCAGGAAGGCCCCATGAAGAAATTTCAACTCGGTCGATTCCTGCATTTCCTGCAAACAGGAGTGTCTATGGGCCTCAAATTGGGGTCCATTAAGGTTCAAATTTCGGCCCTGTCGATTTTTCTTCCAGAAAGAATTGGCTTCAGTTCCTGAAGTCCAGAAGTTTGTCAAGGGAGTATTGCATATACAACCCCCTTTTGTGCCTCCAGTGGCACTGTGGGATCTCAACGTAGTTCTGGGATTCCTCAAAACACATTGGTTTAAAACCAGTCAAATCTGTGGATTTGAAGCATCTCACATGAAAAGTGAACATGCTCTTGGACCTGGCCTGGACCAGGCGAGTGTCAAATTGGTGGTTTTTTTCTCAAAAAAGCCATATCTGTTTGTCCATTCGGACAGGGCAGAGCTGCGGACTCGTCCCCAGTTCTCTCCCTAAGGTGGTGTCAGTGTTTCACCTGAACCAGCTTATTGTGGTGTCTTGCGCCTACTAGGGACTTGGAGGACTCCAAGTTGCTAGATGTGGTCAGGGCCCTGAAAATATAGGTTCCAGGACGTCTGGAGTCAGGAAAACTGACTTGCTGTTATCCTGTATGCACCCAACAAACTGGGTGCTCTTGCTTCTAAGCAGACTTTTGCTAGTTGGATGTGTAATACAATTCAGCTTGCACATTCTGTGGCAGGCCTGCCACAGCCAAAATATGTAAATGCCCATTCCACAAGGAAGGTGGGCTCATCTTGGGCGGCTGCCCGAGGGGTCTCGGCTTTACAACTTTGCCGAGCGGCTATTTAGTCAGGGGCAAACACGTTTGTAAAATCCTACAAATTTGATACCCTGGCTAAGGAGGACCTGGAGTTCTCTCATTCGGTGCTGCAGAGTCATCCGCACTCTCCCGCCCGTTTGGGAGCTTTGGTATAATCCCCATGGTCCTTTCAGGAACCCCAGCATCCACTAGGATGATAGAGAAAATAAGAATTTACTTACCGATAATTCTATTTCTCGGAGTCCGTAGTGGATGCTGGGCGCCCATCCCAAGTGCGGATTATCTGCATTACTTGTACATAGTTACAAAAATCGGGTTATTATTTGTTGTGAGCCATCTTTTCAGAGGCTCCGCTGTTATCATGCTGTTAACTGGGTTCAGATCACAGGTTGTACAGTGTGATTGGTGTGGCTGGTATGAGTCTTACCCGGGATTCATAAATCCTTCCTTATTGTGTACGCTCGTCCGGGCACAGTATCCTAACTGAGGCTTGGAGGAGGGTCATAGGGGGAGGAGCCAGTGCACACCACCTGATCCTAAAGCTTTACTTTTTGTGCCCTGTCTCCTGCGGAGCCGCTATCCCCCATGGTCCTTTCAGGAACCCCAGCATCCACTACGGACTCCGAGAAATAGAATTATCGGTAAGTAAATTCTTATTTTTACTTACAGCCGATAAATATGTCCCAAGATTTACTGACGTTTGGTAGTTATGTCCTGATAATTACGGACAGCTGGTATTAATGTCCTGATATTTACTTAGAGCTAATAAACATGTCTTGAGATTTACTAATATCTGGTAATCATATCCTTGTATTTATTGACAGCTGGGAGTCATGTCCTGATACAGTAGTTACTTACAATTGATAAAGAGATTTATTGACAGCCAGTAGATATGTCTTGACATTTACTGACAGCCGGTAAACATGTCCTTAGATTTACTGACAGGTGGCAGGAATGTCCTATATGTACTTACAGCCAGTAAACATGTCTTGAGATTTGCTGATCGTCTAGATATTTACTGACAGGCAGAAGGTATATCTCATAGCTAAAGTTTGTGGGAATTATAACAATTGACACACTCAGTGCTGTGACTTGTATTGCAAGTCACCATGGAATGCACCTGGACCAATACATGACAACTCGCTGCTCGCACGTCGCTGCTGTGTATTTTATATGTGATCTTTTATCCATAGTGATGAGTTGCACTTTATTTCTATATGGTGCATATAATGCTTAGTACCTGGTGTATCACAGTGTCAAACACAAGAACCGTGATTCTTAGCTAGTGGTGTTGTATTGTACTCACCCATGACTGCAGTATTGTAACACATCGAACAATTACTATGTGTATATTTGAAAACCCATAGAACATATGGGTTACTCAGATATAGGGGCCGATTCAATTGTTTATTGCATGGCCGCACCTAGAGTGCACCCCGACTGCAGCAATGCAATTGTCCTGCTATTTGGGGGCACAGAGGGCACATTTTTTTCTTGCAGGCGTAAGAAAAAATGTGTGGCAAAATTGTGTGGCACTCCCGGCCCCCCGGAAAGGTAGGCAGTCTCCTAGAGCCAGCCTCACCCCTCCCCCCCAGCCTCCCACACCCCTCTTCAGCTGCCTGTCACAACTGAGGGCTGGTGCTGACCAGGGGGAAGCCACAGTTGTAGGGGCTGAGGTATATGTGTACCTGGGAGGCAGTACAGGGTTCTTGGACATGCAGGGAACCTTTAGAACAAATGCCCGAAGGCGTGACCACGACAACAAGGGAAAGTTCAAAGGTTTTATTAAACACAGTTCAGAGGAATACTGATGACTTGGTACTGGTAATAGGAAACACAGTTCAGAGAAATACTTGGGATCGATGACGGAACACCGATGGTGACTTGGAATCGATGACGGAACACCGATGGTTACTTTGGGATCGTTGGTAAGCTTTGAGTGAAGCTGGGGTTCGCAGATAGAAATGCACTATTGTACTTAGAAGCACAGGTGAAGCATGAAGTGATGCTGGGGATCGCTGGAGAATGGCTGCTGGGAAGCCGGAGTTCAGACACAGGTGAATCAGGGTAGACTGTAGAGGGTTAATCACTGGAGTGTCGGGTTACACTGCAGAATGTAATCACCAGGGAGTCAGGCTGTACTGCAGAGAAAGTCCATGGGAGAACTGCACACTGGAATCACTGAAGACAATTGAAGCACTGACATCTTTCCACCCCAGGAACAGGATATTTATACCTGCTGGGAAGCAGGGATTGGCTGGCTGATTAACCAGAGACCAGAGTGCAGCTGCTGTGTAATCAGGCTGAGAGCAGAGTGCAGCTGATAGGCTGAAAGGTAACATGTGATTAGGAAAACATGGCTGCGCCCATGGTAGCTTTTGGAGGGAAAGATTGTTTGTAACTTGAATGTGAGCTTTAACCATGAAGCTGCCAGAATCACAGTAAAGAGATTTGAGACAATGAGATGCAGCGTGCTGCACACAGACAGTGCAGATGGAATCCAGGCTTGGAACACTGGGACAGTCTCAGGAGGCATTTGGAAGGTAAATACTGATAAGGAATTACCTAGATCGTGACAGCACCCCCTCCTTTAGGAGTGGCCCCACTAAGTTCTTTACCTGAACAAATGGAAGGATCTAGATTGAATCCTGATGAACTTGAACTGGCTGGGACCAGAGGAGACTGTACCGGATCTATGGACGAGACCAAATTAAGTCCAGACAACCTTGAACCGGTTGAGACCGGCGGAGACTTTAGACCGACGGATAGGATCGGATTAGATCCGAAGGTATTGGAATCGGCTGGAACCGAAGGAGGCTGATCCGGACAGAGGGATGGGACCGGATTGGGTCCAGAAAAGCTTGAACCGGCTGGGACCGGAGGAGTCTTCGGATTGACGGTTGAATCAGCTGGAACTGAAGGAGTCTTTGGACCTACGGATGGAACCGGATTGGGTCCAGAGATATCGGAATCGGCTGGAACCGAAGGAATCTTCAGACAGACGGATGGAACCGGATTGAGTCTAAAGACAGTTGAATCAGCTGGAACTGAAGGAGTCAGAATCTGGTTAGAACCGGAATGAGTGGTATCCGAGTGTTCAGTTAGACCATCCTGTACCTGGTCCATGCTGGATGCCAACAGGGTGGTGCTCTCTGAAGACGGCAAACAGGAGTTCATAACTGCATCTGTAGCACAAAAATTTCCATCTGGGAACTTGGCTCTGGATACTTCCCTTGGGACTGAAACTTTGGTGACCCCTCCTGGGGTTGATGAATCAGACACCTCTCTCAGGGTTGTTTTCTCCAGCACCCCTCCTGGGGTTGACAGATCAGAAACTCCTTTTTGAGAAGACTCATATGCCACTACTAGAGCTTGAACATTGGATACCCCTCCTAGGGCTGTAGACACAGACGCCCCTCCTTGGGCTGTAGACACAGACGCCCCTCCTTGGGCTGTAGACACAGACGCCCCTCCTTGGGCTGAGTAAAGAGCATCATCATTCCAGGAAAGTACGGACGCTAGGATCTGGTACTGTACCAGATATTTACCGACTGTTCGTGTCCCCTGACGTAGCCGGAGGATATCAGAGGAGACAGAGGTCACACGACCTGGTTCATCAAAGATGCGCCTGAAGGTTGCCACGAAATCTGCATATGAAAAGAGCAGGGCATCAGACTTCTCCGATAGAGGTGATACCCAATCGAGGGCGGAGCCACTGAGGAGGGAGATAATGTAAGCAACCTTGGTGTGGTCAGTTGGGAAACTGCCAGGCTGTAACTCAAAATATATCTCACACTGATTTAGGAAACCCCGACAGGCTTTTGGGGAACCATCAAACTTGGCAGGTGTCGGTAAATGGAGACAAGGAGCAGAAACGGGAATGGTGGGTGGGGATACCACCAAAGGTACTGCAGTAGGCACACTGGATGCCCCTGAACCACGGAGGGTTACTTGTATTCCATCCAGCCGAGAGGAGAGGTCCTGGAGACAGCGGATCACATGGCCCTGTGCAGTCTCCTGACGTTCAAGGCAGGCTGCAAGTTCTTGCATCGGCCTGGTCGCTTGGACCTGGTCTCCGGCCGGATCCATTAGGTCAGTGCTTACTGTCACAACTGAGGGCTGGTGCTGACCAGGGGGAAGCCTCAGTTGTAGGGGCTGAGGTATATGTGTACCTGGGAGGCAGTACAGGGTTCTTGGACATGCAGGGAACCTTTAGAACAAATGCCCGAAGGCGTGACCACGACAACAAGGGAAAGTTCAAAGGTTTTATTAAACACAGTTCAGAGGAATACTGATGACTTGGTACTGGTAATAGGAAACACAGTTCAGAGAAATACTTGGGATCGATGACGGAACACCGATGGTGACTTGGAATCGATGACGGAACACCGATGGTTACTTTGGGATCGTTGGTAAGCTTTGAGTGAAGCTGGGGTTCGCAGATAGAAATGCACTATTGTACTTAGAAGCACAGGTGAAGCATGAAGTGATGCTGGGGATCGCTGGAGAATGGCTGCTGGGAAGCCGGAGTTCAGACACAGGTGAATCAGGGTAGACTGTAGAGGGTTAATCACTGGAGTGTCGGGTTACACTGCAGAGTGTAATCACCAGGGAGTCAGGCTGTACTGCAGAGAAAGTCCATGGGAGAACTGCACACTGGAATCACTGAAGACAATTGAAGCACTGACATCTTTCCACCCCAGGAACAGGATATTTATACCTGCTGGGAAGCAGGGATTGGCTGGCTGATTAACCAGAGTCCAGAGTGCAGCTGCTGTGTAATCAGGCTGAGAGCAGAGTGCAGCTGATAGGCTGAAAGGTAACATGTGATTAGGAAAACATGGCTGCGCCCATGGTAGCTTTTGGAGGGAAAGATTGTTTGTAATTTGAATGTGAGCTTTAACCGTGAAGCTGCCAGAATCACAGTAAAGAGATTTGAGACAATGAGATGCAGCGTGCTGCACACAGACAGTGCAGATGGAATCCAGGCTTGGAACACTGGGACAGTCTCAGGAGGCATTTGGAAGGTAAATACTGATAAGGAATTACCTAGATCGTGACACTGCCCTTAAAAGTTGGGTGGTCCAGGGAGTCCCACGACACGGTTTGCACTGAATCGCGTCATTGTAGCCCTGCCCCCCGCTATACATTGCTGGTACCTGATGAGGCCACGACTCCTGTTGTACCAACTTGCTTGCACCCTCCTGCATGTGGCAGCTGGGAAGTTGATAATTATGAAATGGACCAAATGAGGTGGGTCTGACACAGAGATGAACCAGAGGAGGGGGGGGGGGGAGTCTGACACAGAGATGGACCAGATGAGGTGGGTCTGACACAGAGATGGACCAGAGGAGGTGGGGTCTGACACAGAGATGGACCAGAGGAGGTGGGGTCTGACACAGAGATGGACCAGAGGAGGTGGGGTCTGACACAGAGATGGACCAGAGGAGGTGGGGTCTGACACAGAGATGGACCAGAGGAGGTGGGGTCTGACACAGAGATGGACCAGAGGAGGTGGGGTCTGACACAGAGATGGACCAGAGGAGGTGGGGTCTGACACAGAGATGGACCAGAGGAGGTGGGGTCTGACACAGAGATGGACCAGAGGAGGAGTGGTCTGACACAGAGATGGACCAGAGGAGGTGGGGTCTGACACAGAGATGGACCAGAGGAGGTGGGGTCTGACACAGAGATGGACCAGAGGAGGTGGGGTCTGACACAGAGATGGACCAGAGGAGGTGGGGTCTGACACAGAGATGGACCAGAGGAGGTGGGGTCTGACACAGAGATGGACCAGAGGAGGTGGGGTCTGACACAGAGATGGACCAGAGGAGGTGGGGTCTGACACAGAGATGGACCAGAGGAGGTGGGGTCTGACACAGAGATGGACCAGAGGAGGTGGGGTCTGACACAGAGATGGACCAGAGGAGGTGGGGTCTGACACAGAGATGGACCAGAGGACGTGGGGTCTGACACAGAGATGGACCAGAGGAGGTGGGGTCTGACACAGAGATGGACCAGAGGAGGTGGGGTCTGACACAGAGATGGACCAGAGGAGGAGTGGTCTGACACAGAGATGGACCAGAGGAGGTGGGGTCTGACACAGAGATGGACCAGAGGAGGTGGGGTCTGACACAGAGATGGACCAGAGGAGGTGGGGTCTGACACAGAGATGGACCAGAGGAGGTGGGGTCTGACACAGAGATGGACCTGAGGAGGTGGGGTCTGACACAGAGATGAACCTGAGGAGGGGGGGGACTGACACAGAGATGGACCAGATGAGGTGGGTCTGACACAGAGATGGACCAGATGAGATGGGTCTGACACAGAGATGGACCAGAGGAGGTGTGTCTGACACAGAGATAGACCAGATGAGGTGGGACTGACACAGATGGACCAGATGAGGTGGGGTCTAACAGAGATGGACCAGATGAGGTGGGGTCTGACACAGAGATGGACCAGAGGAGGTGGGGTCTGACACAGAGATGGACCAGATGAGGTGGGGTCTGACACAGATGAACCAGAGGAGGGAGGTCTGACACAGAGATGGACCAGAGGAGGTGGGGTCTGATACAGCGATGGACCAGATGAGGTGTGTCGGACACAGAGATAGACCAGATGAGGTGGGACTGACACAGATGGACCAGATGAGGTGGGGTCTGACAAAGTGATAGACCAGAGGAGGTGGGGTCTGACACAGATGGACCAGAGGAGGTGGGGTCTGACACAGAGATGGACCAGAGGAGGTGGGGTCTGACACAGAGATGGACCAGATGAGGTAGGTTCTGACACATTGATGGACCAGAGGAGGTGGGTCTGACACAGAGATGTACAAGATGAGGTGGGTCTGACACAGAGATGGACCAGAGGAGGTGGAGTCTGACACAGAGATGGACCAGAGGAGGTGGGGTCTGACACAGAGGGGACCAGAGGAGGTGGGGTCTGACACAGAGGGGACCAGAGGAGGGAGGTCTGACACAGAGATGGACCAGAGGAGGTGGCGTCTGATACAGCGATGGACCAGATGAGGTGTGTCTGACACAGAGATAGACCAGATGAGGTGGGACTGACACAGATGGACCAGATGAGGTGGGGTCTGACACAATGATGGACCAGAGGAGGTGGGGACTGACACAGAGATGGGCCAGAGGAGGTGGGGTCTGACACAGAAATGGACCAGATGAGGTGGGGTCTAACACAGTGATGGACAGAGGAGGTTAGGTCTGACACAGAGATGGACCAGAGGAGGAGGGGTCTGACACAGAAATGGACCAGATGAGGTGGGGTCTAACACAGTGATGGACAGAGGAGGTAAGGTCTGACACAGAGATGGACCAGAGGAGGAGGGGTCTGACACAGAGATGGACCAGAGGAGGTGGGGTCTGACACAGTGATGGACCAGATGAGGTGGGGTCTGATACAGAGATGGACCAGAGGAGGTGGGTCTGGCACAGAGATTGACCAGAAGAGGTGGGTTTGGCACAGAGATGGACCAGAGGAGGTGGGTCTGGCACAGAGATGGACTAGAGGAGGTGGGTCTGGCATAGAGATGGACCAGAGGAGGTGGGTCTGGCACAGAGATTTACCAGAAGAAGTGGGGTCTGACACAGAGATGGACCAGAAGAGGTGATGTCACCCTGAGGAAGGAAAACATTTTCGAAACGCGTTGGAGTTTGAGTGGAGTCCCCCAGGTTTGACTAAAAAAAATTCCGCAGCATATACCCATTTGGGCCGTTTTAAATCTAATTGTGGTAAACCACTCCCAGAGAGAATTCCCAAAATTCCTCAAAGGGGTTGATGGATTCCCACGTCCCTTAGGGTATAAAGTGGAATAAAGCATAATATTGGAGGGGTACTACTGCTATTTTATCTTTGTTTTTTTCCGGTATTTTATTGTCCATGTGGAATTAATCTTTTCATGTATGAATAAAAAAACTTTTGGGGCATTTTGAAACATGCTGTGGAAATCTGCGTGTAGAGCGTACTGAGAGCGATATATTGTGGTATAACGTGGAGAACCTCACCATAGAGGATCCAGTAAAGATACCTTTCAGTGAACACAGGGCATGTCCCCTAGGTGAGTGTCTTTCTTACGGGATGTAACACCATGGGGGTAATTCCAAGTTGATCGCAGCAGGAAATTTTTTAGCAGTTGGGCAGATATAACATGTGCAGAGAGAGTAAGATTTGGGTGTGTTATATTGTTTCTGTGCAGGGTAAATACTGGCTGCTTAATTTTTACACTGCAATTTAGATTGCAGATTGAACTCACCACACCCAAATCTAACTCTCTCTGCACATGTTATATCTGCCCCCCTGCACTGCACATGGTTTTGCCCAACTGCTAAAAAATTTCCTGCTGCGATCAACTTGGAATTACCTCCCATGTACCATAATCCTGTGACGTAAGATATATGGGTGAAGACTTACAGAAACCTTTTGATGCATGCATCTCATTTTAAGGGGGTCAGTTTAAAGGTTCTGAGACGATATATGGAGAATTTATGTATACATGCCATTGATACAATTTCCCTGTTCTCTTTCCGAATCCCTTGGATAATACAGGATATCCACACAGAACCTCCTGGGGACAGATAAGAGGGACTATTGATCATCGCTAGCGGTGCTTGTGGACTGCTGCCTTTTGGTCTTGCATGTTACTTAAGAATTGGTGCTCTTGAGAGTCGGTACTGAGCTGCAGCTAGGGTGCAAGTTACTTCTTCACTGTTTTTTTAAAACCTTCCCTGATTGGCCCATCACTTAGCTGTGACTCCTCATTGCCCCACTAAGCCCTGTCCTCTATCTTGATTGGCCCATTACTTAGCGGCGACTCCTCATCGCTCCACTCAGCCCTGCCCCTTCCCTGATTGGCCCATTACTTAGCTGTGACTCCTCATCGCCCCACTCAGCCCTGCCCCTTCCCTGATTGGCCCATCACTTAGCTGTAACTCCTCATTGCCCCACTCAGCCCTGCCCCTTCCCTGATTGGCTCATGACTTAGCTGGGACTCCTCATCGATCCACTCAGGCCTGCCCCTTCCCTGATTGGCCCATTACTTAGCTATGACTCCTCATCGCCCCACTCAGCACTGCCCCTTCCCTGATTGGCCCATTACTTAGCTGTTCCTCCTCATCGCCCCACTCAGCCCTGCACCTTCCCTGATTGGCCCATTACTTAGCTGTGCTTCCTCATCGCCCCACTCAGCCCTGCACCTTCCCTGATTGGCCCATTACTTAGCTGTGACTCCTCATCGCCCCACTCAGCCCTGCCCCTTCCCTCTTTGGCCCATTACTTAGCTGTGACTCCTCATCGCCCCACTCAGCCCTGCACCTTCCCTGATTGGCCCATTACTTAGCTGCTCCTCCTTATCACCCCACCCCTTCTCTGATTGGCCCATTACTTAGCTGTGACTCCTCATTGCCCCACTCAGTCCTGCACCTTCCCTGATTGGCCCATTACTTAGCTGCTCCTCCTTATCACCCCACCCCTTCTCTGATTGGCCCATCACTTAGCTGTGACTCCTCATTGCCCCACTCAACCCTGCCCCTTCCCTGATTGGCCCATGACTTAGCTGTGACTCCTCATCACCCCACTCAGCCCTGCCCCTTCCCTGATTGGCCCATTACTTAGCTGTGACTCATCGCCCCACTCAGCCCTGCCCCTTCCCTGATTGGCCCATCACTTAGCTGTGACTCCTCATCGCCCCACTCAGCCCTGCCCCTTCCCTGATTGGCCCATTACTTAGCTGTGACTCCTCATCGCCCCACTCAGCCCTGCCCCTTCCCTGATTGGCCCATTACTTAGCTGTGACTCCTCAGCGCCCCACTCAGCCCTGTCCTCTATCCTGATTGGAGCGGCATGTCACATAGCAGGGATGTCCATCGATGTCTCACACTGTAAATGGTTTTCTGTTGTTGTGAAGCACCGATGGTACCATCGATAGAGGTCATTTATGTTGAACCCTTCAGTGACCATCCCTACTACCAGCTATTGATACTATTGACACTAAGGGCCTGCTTCAGAGCCACACACAATGTGGATGTTTGTGGCCCATGTAAAGGTCCTGTCAGAGAGCGGCCACGGACAGGCACAGGACGTCACAGAGAGACTGCAGCTAGCGTAGAGCTGGCACAGATGTTGGAGGTGCGAGCGCTGGTGGTGTATAGAGACGCAGCAATCGCTATTACCACGTGTACAGGCGCTGAGAGGGGGCGTCTCAGACATTAGGCCGCACAGATGTACACAGGAAAGGGATCTGTCGTAACTAGGTGTGTGCGCAGTGTGCTGCGCGGATAGCAGTGCAGGGTAGGGGGCGCTGCTAGCGGCACTTGTCAATTATGAATTGTGTAATTACTTTGACGTGCAGCTTCCCCCCTTTTTGAAGCCCGGCATCTCCGGACCGCCCCTGTCTCCTACCCCCACGCCTTTTGTCGTTAATACCTATACAGCATTCATGGACTTGACTTGAGATTTCTTTGTTATTCAGTCACACTGTCCTTTATTACATTGCAAGATGCTGACATACCCAGGATTCAAACCCATTGCCTGTGGCATTGCAGTCAGACAATCTATTCATTGAGCTATCTGCCCTTATATAGAAAGGTAGATTATTCTAACCTAGAGAATTCTAACTATTAGACGCTTACCTTGTACTTTGTGACACGGTGAATAGCGTTACGGCTGAGCAGATCTATGTATTGCGTGGCTGCACAGGGATTGGATGTGTGGCTGCTCACTGCGTGGATCTGCTCAATTGTGTGTGTTGTGTGTGTGCGCGCGTGTGTGGTCTCTTCCCCGCGAGGCATGCGCCTTATGTCTATTTCTCTAACGTCCTAGTGGATGCTGGGGACTCCGTCAGGACCATGGGGAATAGCGGCTCCGCAGGAGACAGGGCACAAAAGTAAAAGCTTTAGGATCAGGTGGTGTGCACTGGCTCCTCCCCCTATGACCCTCCTCCAAGCCTCAGTTAGATTTTTGTGCCCGGCCGAGAAGGGTGCAATCTAGGTGGCTCTCCTAAAGAGCTGCTTAGAGTAAAAGTTTTGTTAGGTTTTTTATTTTCAGTGAGTCCTGCTGGCAACAGGCTCACTGCATCGAGGGACTTAGGGGAGAGAAGTGAACTCACCTGCGTGCAGGATGGATTGGCTTCTTAGGCTACTGGACACCATTAGCTCCAGAGGGAGTCGGAACACAGGTCTCACCCTGGGGTTCGTCCCGGAGCCGCGCCGCCGACCCCCCTTGCAGATGCTGAAGATTGAAGGTCCAGAAACCGGCGGCAGAAGGCTTTTCAGTCTTCATGAAGGTAGCGCACAGCACTGCAGCTGTGCGCCATTGTTGTCACACACTTCACACCAACGGTCACGGAGGGTGCAGGGCGTTGCTGGGGGCGCCCTGGGCAGCAATGTATAATACCTTATTCTGGCTAAAAATACATCACATATAGCCCCTGGAGGCTATATGGATGTATTTAACCCCTGCCAGGTCTCAGAAAAACGGGAGAAGAAGCCCGCCGAAAAGGGGGCGGGGCCTATTCTCCTCAGCACACAGCGCCATTTTCCCTCACAGAAATGCTGGTGGGAAGGCTCCCAGGCTCTCCCCTGCACTGCACTACAGAAACAGGGTTAAAACAGAGAGGGGGGGCACTGATTTGGCGATATGACTACATATATTAAAATGCTATAAGGGAAAAGCACTTATATAAAGGTTGTCCCTGTATAATTATAGCGTTTTTGGTGTGTGCTGGCAAACTCTCCCTCTGTCTCCCCAAAGGGCTAGTGGGTCCTGTCCTCTATCAGAGCATTCCCTGTGTGTGTGCTGTGTGTCGGTACGTGTGTGTCGACATGTATGAGGACGATGTTGGGAGGCGGAGCAAATTGCCTGTAATGGTGATGTCACTCTCTAGGGAGTCGACACCGGAATAGATGGCTTATTTAAGGAATTACGTGATAATGTCAACATGCTGCAAGCCGGTTGACGACATGAGACGGCCGGCAAACATATTAGTATCTGTCCAGGCGTCTAAAACACCGTCAGGGACGTTATAATGCCCATTTTACCTCAGTCGGTCGACACAGACACAGACACGGACACTGACTCCAGTGTCGACGGTGAAGAAACAAACGTATTTTCCTTTAGGGCCACACGTTACTTGTTAAGGGCAATGAAGGAGGTGTTACATATTTCTGATACTACAAGTACCACAAAAAAGGGTATTATGTGGGGTGTGGAAAAACTACCTATAGTTTTCCTGAATCAGATAAATTAAATGAAGGGGTTCCCCCGATAGAAAATTATTGGCGGTATACCCTTTCCCGCCAGAAGTTAGGGCGCGTTGGGAAACACCCCTTAGGGTGGATAAGGCGCTCACACGCTTATCAAAACAAGTGGCGGTACCGTCTCCAGATACGGCCGCCCTCAAGGAGCCAGCTGATAGGAGGCTGGAAAATATCCTAAAAAGTATATACACACATACTGGTGTTATACTGCGACCAGCGATCGCCTCAGCCTGGATGTGCAGCGCGGGGGTGGCTTGGTCGGATTCCCTGACTGAAAATATTGATACCCTTGACAGGGACAGTATTTTATTTACTATAGAGCATTTAAAGAATGCATTTCTATATATGCGAGATGCACAGAGGGATATTTGCACTCTGGCATCAAGAGTAAGTGCGATGTCCATATCTGCCAAAAGATGTTTATGGACACGACAGTGGTCAGGTGATGCAGATTCCAAACGGCACAAAGATGTACTGCCGTATAAAGGGGAGGAGTTATTTGGGGTCGGCAACTGCTGGGAAATCCACCGTTTTTACCCTAAGTCACATCTATGCAGAAAAAGACACCGTCTTTTCAGCCTCAGTCCTTTCGTCCCCATAAGCATATCTGCCCAGGGATAGAGGAAAGGGAAGAAGACTGCAGCAGGCAGCCCATTCCCAGGAACAGAAGCCTTCCACCGCTTCTGCCAAGTTCTCAGCATGACGCTGGAGCCGTACAGGACCCCTGGATCCTACAAGTAGTATCCCAGGGGTACAGATTGGAAAGTCGAGACGTTTCCCCTCGCAGGTTCCTGAAGTCTGCTTTACCAACGTCTCCCTCCGACAGGGAGCCAGTATTGGAAACAATTCACAAGCTGTATTCCCAGCAGGTGATAATCAAAGTACCCCTCCTACAACAAGGAAAGGGGTATTATTCCACACTATATTGTGGTACTGAAACCAGAAGGCTCGGTGAGACCTATTCTAAATCTGAAATATTTGAACACTTACAAAGGTTCAAATCAAGATGGAGTCACTCAGAGCAGTGATAGCGAACCAGGAAGAAGGGGACTATATGGTGTCCCGGGACATCAGGGATGCTTACCTCCATGTCCCAATTTGCCCTTCTCACCAAGGGTATCTCAGGTTCGTGGTACAGAACTGTCACTATCAGTTTCAGACGCTGCCGTTTGGATTGTCCACGGCACTCCGGGTCTTTACCAGGGTAATGCCCGAAATGATGATTCTTCTTCGAAGAAAATGGACGACCTCCTGATAAGAGCAAGGTCCAGAGAACAGTGGGAGGTCGGAGTAGCACTATCTCAAGTAGTTCTACGACAGCACGGGTGGATTCTAAATATTCCAAAACCGCAGTTGTTTCCGACGACACGTCTGCTGTTCCTAGGGATGATTCTGGACACAGTCCAGAAAAAGGTGTTTCTCCCGGAGGAGAAAGCCAGGGAGTTATCCGAGCTAGTCAGGAACCTCCTAAAACCAGGAAAAGTGTCAGTGCATCATTGCACAAGAGTCCTGGGAAAAATGGTGGCTTATTACGAAGCGATTCCATTCGGCAGATTCCACGCAAGAACTTTTCAGTGGGATCTGCTGGAGAAATGGTCCGGATCGCATCTTCAGATGCATCAGCGGATAACCCTATCTCCAAGGACAAGGGTGTCTCTCCTGTGGTGGTTACAGAGTGCTCATCTTCTAGAGGGCCGCAGATTCGGCATTCAGGATTGGATGCTGGTGACCACGGAGGCCAGCCTGAGAGGCTGGGGAGCAGTCACACAGGGAAAAAATTTCCAGGGAGTGTGATCAAGTCTGGAGACTTTTCTCCACATAAATATACTGGAGCTAAGGGCAATTTATAATGCTCTAAGCTTAGCAAGACCTCTGCTTCAAGGTCAGCCGGTATTGATCCAGTGGGACAACATCACGGCAGTCGCCCACGTAAACAGACAGGGCGACACAAGAAGCAGGAGGGCAATGGCAAAAACTGCAAGGGTTTTTCGCTGGGCGGAAAATCATGTGATAGCACTGTCAGCAGTGTTCATTCCGGGAGTGGACAACTGGGAAGCAGACTTCCTCAGCAGGCACGACCTCCACCCGGGAGAGTGGGGACTTCATCGGGAAGTTTTCCACATGATTGTGAACCGTTGGGAAAGACCAAAGGTGTACATGATGGCGTCCCGCCTGAACAAAAAACTGGACAGGTATTGCGCCAGGTCAAGAGACTTTCAGGCAATAGCTGTGGACGTTCTGGTAACACCGTGGGCGTACCAGTCGGTGTATGTGTTTCCTCCTCTGCTTCTCATACCCAAGGTATTGAGAATTATAAGACGTAGAGGAGTAAGAACTATACTCGTGGCTCCGGATTGGCCAAGAAGGACTTGGTACCCGGAACTTCAAGAGATACTCACAGAGGACTCATGACCTCTGCCGCTAAGAAGGGACTTGCTTCAGCACGTACCATGTCTGTTCCAAGACTTACCGCGGCTGCGTTTGACGGCATGGCGGTTGAACGCCGGATCCTAAGGGAAAAAGGCATTCCGGAAGAGGTCATTCCTACCCTGGTCAAAGCCAGGAAGGACGTGACCGCACAACATTATCACCACATGTGGCGAAAATATGTTGCGTGGTGTGAGGCCAGGAAGGTTCCACGAAGAAATTTCAACTCGGTCGATTCCTGCATTTCCTGCAAACAGGAGTGTCTTTGGGCCTCAGATTGGGGTCCATTAAGGTTCAAATTTCGGCCCTGTCGATTTTCTTCCAGAAAGAATTGGCTTCAGTTCCTGAAGTCCAGAAGTTTGTCAAGGGAGTACTGCATATACAACCCCCTTTTGTGCCTCCAGTGGCACTGTGGGATCTCAACGTAGTGCTGGGATTCCTCAAATCACATTGGTTTAAACCGCTCAAATCTGTGGATTTGAAATATCTCACATGGAAAGTGACCATGATGTTGGCCCTGGCCTCGGCCAGGCGAGTGTCAGAATTGGCGGCTTTGTCTCACAAAAGCCCATATCTGATTGTCCATTCGGACAGGGCAGAGCTGCGGACTCGTCCCCAGTTTCTCCCTAAGGTGGTGTCAGCGTTTCACCTGAACCAGCTTATTGTGGTACCTGCGGCTACTAGGGACTTGGAGGACTCCAAGTTGCTAGATGTTGTCAGGGCCCTGAAAATATCGGTTTCCAGGACGGCTGGAGTCAGGAAAACTGACTTGCTGTTATCCTGTATGCACCCAACAAACTGGGTGCTCTTGCTTCTAAGCAGACGATTGCTAGTTGGATGTGTAGTACAATTCAGCTTGCACATTCTGTGGCAGGCCTGCCACAGCCAAAATATGTAAATGCCCATTCCACAAGGAAGGTGGGCTCATCCTGGGCGGCTGCCCGAGGGGTCTCGGCATTACAACTCTGCCGAGCAGCTACGTGGTCGGGGGGAGAACACGTTTGTAAAATTCTACAAATTTGATACCCTGGCTAAAGAGGACCTGGAGTTCTCTCATTCGGTGCTGCATAGTCATCCGCACTCTCCCACCCGTTTGGGAGCTTTGGTATAATCCCCATGGTCCTGACGGAGTCCCCAGCATCCACTAGGACGTTAGAGAAAATAAGATTTTACTTACCGATAAATCTATTTCTCGTAGTCCGTAGTGGATGCTGGGCGCCCATCCCAAGTGCGGATTGTCTGCAATACTTGTACATAGTTATTGGTACAAAAATCGGGTTATTATTGTTGTGAGCCATCTTTTCAGAGGCTCCGCTGTTATCATGCTGTTAACTGGGTTCAGATCACAGGTTGTACAGTGTGATTGGTGTGGCTGGTATGAGTCTTACCCGGGATTCAAAATCCTTCCTTATTGTGTACGCACGTCCGGGCACAGTATCCTAACTGAGGCTTGGAGGAGGGTCATAGGGGGAGGAGCCAGTGCACACCACCTGATCCTAAAGCTTTTACTTTTGTGCCCTGTCTCCTGCGGAGCCGCTATTCCCCATGGTCCTGACGGAGTCCCCAGCATCCACTACGGACTACGAGAAATAGATTTATCGGTAAGTAAAATCTTTTTTTTTTTTTTTAAAGAGGGGGGGGGGGGGGGGGCGCCAATTCTCTTTCTGGCACAGGGCACCAAAAAGCTTAGTTACGGCCCTGGTAGCGACATTTGCATTAAGTCGCAGATGGGCGGCGGCCAATAGATTTAATGATACTACCAATTATTGATACTCTCAGCGATTAATACCACCAGCTATATATGCTACCAGTGATTGTGTGCAACTACAAGTCTCAGCACAGTGGCACCTCTTATTATGTTTAGAATGAAGGTGTGCAGTCTAGCCCCCCCCCCCCCCCAATACTGATACCTCCAGCCACAGATGCTACCAGTGACTGATATACCAGCTACTGACACCACCAAATATTAAGATACCATCGGCTACAGATGCCACCTGCTACTGATACCACCAGACACTGACACCACCAGCTACAGATACCACCAGCTACAGACACCACCAGCTACAGATACCACCAGACACTGACACCACCTGTCACTGACATCACCAGCTAGACACCACCAGACACTGATACTACCTGTCACTGACATCACCAGCTACAGACACCACCAGCTACTGGCACTGTAGCATTAGGCACTGACACCACCAGCGACAGACACCACCAGACACTGACACCACCAGCTACAGATACCACCAGACACTGACACCACCAGCTAGATACCATCAGCTACAGATACCACCATACACTGACACCACCACCAGCTACTGATACCACCAGACACTGACACCACCAGCTACTGATACCACCAGACACTGACACCACCAGCTAGATACCATCAGCTACAGCAGGCATTCCCAACCGCGGTCCTCAAGGCACACCAACAGTGCAGGTTTTAGTGATATCTAGGCTTCAGCACAGATGGTTAAATCAAAATAACTGAGCTACTAATTAAGTCACCTGTGTTCAAGCCTGGATATCACTAATACCAGGACTGTTAGTGTGCCTTGAGGACCGTGGTTGGGAAACACTGAGCTACAGATACCACCATACACTGACACCACCACCAGCTACAGACACCACCTGCTGACACCACCAGCTACTGATACCACCAGACACTGACACCACCTGCTACAGATACCACCAGACACTGACACCACCCGCTACAGATACCACCAGACACTGATACCACCAGCTACAGATACCACCAGACACTGATACCACCAGCTACAGATACCACCAGCTACTGATACCACCAGACACTGACACCACCAGACACTGACACCACCAGACACTGACACCACCAGCTACCGATACCACCAGACACTTATACCACCAGACACTGACACCACCCGCTACTGATACCACCAGACACTGACACCACCCGCTACAGATACCACCAGCTACTGACACCACCAGCTACAGACACCACCAGCTACAGATACCACCAGCTACTGATACCACCAGCTACAGATACCACCAGACACTGACACCACCAGCTACTGACACCACCAGCTACTGATACCACCAGACACTTATGCCACCAGCTACTGATACCACCAGACACTGACACCACCAGCTACAGACACCACCAGACACTGACACTACCAGCTACTGACACCACCAGACACTGATACCGCCAGCTACAGACACCACCAGCTACTGATACCACCAGACACTGACACCACCAGCTACTGACACCACCAGACACTGACACCACCAGCTACTGGCACTGCAGCATTAGGCACTGAGGTCTCATTGTCCCTCAGAGCTGCAGGTCCCATGAGGCGGAACCTTTCTTTCCGGGCGGAACGTTGTGTCGTTGGTCCTGTGTTCCCGGCGGGGCGGTGCTGGGCGGACGGGCCTGCAGGGACTGAGCGGAGGCGGGGGAGACTCGGAGAGGCCGGAACAGGGGAGACCTGAGACAGAGAGAGAGACCCCGGGGAGGGGACAGGTCCGAGCCGTACGTCGTGTGAGGTGAGTGTGCGCCTGTGGTGTGAGCGAGCCCCCCCTCCCCTGAGTGTGCACTCTGCCTATAGGCGCCTTTATAGGGGCATTTATCCCTGTGATACACGTGTGTATTGTACAGGGGTCTCTATTCATTCCCCGTGTCTCTTATACCCCTGCTGCTGATGTCTGACCGCAGACAGGATCAGTGTGTATGGGACCCTCACTGTATAGTGGGGGATGGATCAGTGTGTATGGGACCCTCACTGTATAGTGGGGGATGGATCAGTGTGTATGGGACCCTCACTGTATAGTGGGTGATGGATCAGTGTGTATGGGAGCCTCGCTGTATAGTGAGGGATGGATCAGTGTGTATGGGAGCCTCGCTGTATAGTGGGGGATGGATCAGTGTGTATGGGACCCTCGCTGTATAGTGGGGGATGGATCAGTGTGTATGGGACCCTCACTGTATAGTGGGGGATGGATCAGTGTGTATGGGACCCTCACTGTATAGTGGGTGATGGATCAGTGTGTATGGGAGCCTCGCTGTATAGTGAGGGATGGATCAGTGTGTATGGGAGCCTCGCTGTATAGTGGGGGATGGATCAGTGTGTATGGGACCCTCGCTGTATAGTGGGGGATGGATCAGTGTGTATGGGACCCTCACTGTATAGTGGGGGATGGATCAGTGTGTATGGGACCCTCACTGTATAGTGGGTGATGGATCAGTGTGTATGGGAGCCTCGCTGTATAGTGGGGGATGGATCAGTGTGTATGGGAGTCTCACTGTATAGTGGGTGATGGATCAATGTGTATGGGAGCCTCGCTGTATAGTGGGTGATGGATCAGTGTGTATGGGACCCTCACTGTATAGTGGGTGATAAATCAGTGTGTATGGGAGTCTCACTGTATAGTGGGTGATGGATCAGTGTGCATGGAACCCTCACTGTAAAGTGGGTGATGGATCAGTGTGCATGAGGCCCACTGTAACGTGGGTGATGGATCAGTGTGTATGGGACCGTCACTGTATAGTGGGTGATGGATCAGTGTGTATGGTAGCCTTGCTGTATAGTGGGTGATGGATCAGTGTGCGTTGGACCCTCACTGTATAGTAGATGAAGGATCAGTGTGTATGGGACACTCACTGTGTAGTAGGTGATGGGTCAGTGTGTATGGGACTCTCACTGTGTAGTAGGTGATGGATCAGTGTGTATGGGACACTCACTGTGTAGTAGGTGATGGGTCAGTGTGTATGGGACACTCACTGTGTAGTAGGTGATGGGTCAGTGTGTTGGGACACTCACTGTGTAGTAGGTGATGGGTCAGTGTGTATGGGACACTCGCTGTGTAGTAGGTGATGGATCAGTGTGTATGGAACTCTCACTGTGTAGTAGGTGATGGGTCAGTGTGTATGGGACACTCACTGTGTAGTAGGTGATGGGTCAGTGTGTATGGGACACTCACTGTGTAGTAGGTGATGGGTCAGTGTGTATGGGACACTCACTGTGTAGTAGGTGATGGGTCAGTGTGTATGGGACTCTCACTGTGTAGTAGGTGATGGGTCAGTGTGTATGGGACTCTCACTGTGTAGTTGGTGATGGGTCAGTGTGTATGGGACACTCACTGTGTAGTTGGTGATGGGTCAGTGTGTATGGGACACTCACTGTGTAGTAGGTGATGGGTCAGTGTGTATGGAACACTCACTGTGTAGTAGGTGATGGGTCAGTGTGTATGGGACACTCACTGTGTAGTAGGTGATGGGTCAGTGTGTATGGGACACTCACTGTGTAGTTGGTGATGGGTCAGTGTGTATGGGACACTCACTGTGTAGTAGGTGATGGATCAGTGTGTATGGTAGCCTTGCTGTATAGTGGGTGATGGATCAGTGTGCGTTGGACCCTCACTGTATAGTAGATGAAGGATCAGTGTGTATGGGACTCTCACTGTGTAGTAGGTGATGGGTCAGTGTGTATGGGACACTCACTGTGTAGTAGGTGATGGGTCAGTGTGTATGGGACTCTCACTGTGTAGTAGGTGATGGGTCAGTGTGTATGGGACTCTCACTGTGTAGTAGGTGATGGGTCAGTGTGTATAGGACACTCACTGTGTAGTAGGTGATGGGTCAGTGTGTATGGGACTCTCACTGTGTAGTAGGTGATGGATCAGTGTGTATGGGACTCTCACTGTGTAGCAGGTGATGGATCAGTGTGTATGAGACTCTCACTGTGTAGCGGGTGATGGATCAGTGTGTATGGGACTCTCACTGTGTAGCGGGTGATGGATCAGTGTGTATGGGACTCTCACTGTGTAGTAGGTGATGGGTCAGTGTGTATGGGACTCTCACTGTGTAGTAGGTGATGGGTCAGTGTGTATGGGACTCTCACTGTGTAGTAGGTGATGGGTCAGTGTGTATGGGACTCTCACTGTGTAGCAGGTGATGGATCAGTGTGTATGGGACTCTCACTGTGTAGTAGGTGATGGGTCAGTGTGTATGGGACTCTCACTGTGTAGTAGGTGATGGATCAGTGTGTATGGGACTCTCACTGTGTAGCAGGTGATGGATCAGTGTGTATGAGACTCTCACTGTGTAGCGGGTGATGGATCAGTGTGTATGGGACTCTCACTGTGTAGCGGGTGATGGATCAGTGTGTATGGGACTCTCACTGTGTAGTAGGTGATGGGTCAGTGTGTATGGGACACTCACTGTGTAGTAGGTGATGGGTCAGTGTGTATGGAACACTCACTGTGTAGTAGGTGATGGGTCAGTGTGTATGGGACTCTCACTGTGTAGTAGGTGATGGATCAGTGTGTGGGGGACCCTCACTGTGTAGTAGGTGATGGGTCAGTGTGTATGGAACACTCACTGTGTAGTAGGTGATGGGTCAGTGTGTATGGAACACTCACTGTGTAGTAGGTGATGGGTCAGTGTGTATGGGACTCTCACTGTGTAGTAGGTGATGGATCAGTGTGTGGGGGACCCTCACTGTGTAGTAGGTGATGGGTCAGTGTGTGGGGGACCCTCACTGTGTAGTAGGTGATGGGTCAGTGTGTATGGAACACTCACTGTGTAGTAGGTGATGGGTCAGTGTGTGGGGGACCCTCACTGTGTAGTAGGTGATGGGTCAGTGTGTATGGAACACTCACTGTGTAGTAGGTGATGGGTCAGTGTGTGGGGGACCCTCACTGTGTAGTAGGTGATGGATCAGTGTGTGGGGGACCCTCACTGTGTAGTAGGTGATGGATCAGTGTGTGGGGGACCCTCACTGTGTAGTAGGTGATGGATCAGTGTGTGGGGGACCCTGTCTATAGTATATTGATGAATCTCAGTATGGTGGATCAGTGTGTATGTGACCGTTAGATAACTTCTCAGCGCCCATTGGTCATTAGCCCAGCTTTTATATATGTACCTGTATTCTGTGGGTTCTGGGAGACCCGGTACATTTGGCTTTGTGCTTGCTCGGTCAAGGCTGCGCTCCTGATCCAAACGACCACTTTAGTAATGTATGCGATCCTGTCCATACACAAGGTGAGACTCCCATTGTATAGTAGTAGGGAAGCCAATGCCGTTCCATTTGTGGAATTCCAGGATTAAAGTGTACAAAGATCTTCCGGGACCCCCCCCCCCCCCCCCCCCCCCCCCTACTTCTCTCTCTTTCCCGTATACCCCTGGCATCCCTCCCCTTCTTCCCTGTCACTTACCTTAGTCAGAAGGGGCTTCACTCGTTGACGGGTACAATGGCCCTCATTCCGAGTTGTTCGCTCGCTAGCTGCTTTTAGCAGCATTGCACACGCTAGGCCGCCGCCCTCTGGGAGTGTATCTTAGCTTAGCAGAAGTGCGAACGAAAGGATCGCAGAGCGGCTACAAAATAATTTCATGTCATTTCTGAGTAGCTCCAGACCTACTCCTAGATTGCGATCACCTCAGTCCGTTTAGTTCCTGGTTTGACGTCACACACACGCCCTGCGTTCGGCCAGCCACTCCCCCGTTTCTCCAGCCACTCCTGCGTTTTTGCCTGACACGCCTGCGTTTTTTAGCACACTCCCTGAAAACGGCCAGTTACCACCCAGAAACGCCCACTTCCTGTCAATCATTCACCGATCAGCAGTGCGACTGAAAAATATTGGTCAAGCGTTTGTAAAACGACAGTTTTGTGTGAAAGTACTTAGCCCATTGCGCATAATTGCCGATTTTTCACCTGATCGCTGCACTGCGAAAAACGTCAGCGAGCGATCAACTCGGAATGAGGGCCAATGTCCGGTCTTCTTCTGGGCTCAGCTGCAGTAGAGGAGCTGGAGTCTTGTGATGCGGCTGTTCTCAGTCACTCATTGGCTGGCAGCACGCCGCACAGTGATGATGTCACTGCGCGGTGCATTTCCAGCTAATCAGTGACTGAAAACAACTGCATCATGGGACTCGTCTCTCCTACGGGCAGCCTTAGAGGACCGGATAGCACGGCCGAAACTGAGACGGCAAGGAGTATCCCACTGCCCCGGCCCAATCCATAGTGTGTTCTGAATCTCGTATTACCTGGGATTTAATGGTTATAATCCCGGGAATTTCCTGGGACTGGCTTCCCTGTATTGTAGGTGACGGATCAGTGTGTAGGTGACCCTGTGTCTGCAGGAGGCTGTGGTTCGGTGTGTATGGGACCCTGTCTCGGCAGTGGGTGATGTATCTGACTGTGGGGAGTCCCTATCTCTATAGTATATTTATAGTACTCTGCATGTCTCCATACTGTGTGTTGGATCAGTGTGTAGGCGACCCTATGTCTGCAGGAGGCTGTGGTTCGGTGTGTAGGAGACCCTGTCACTATGGGGTGTATCAGATGCGTACGATGCTTGCCCAGTGTCTGCAGGAGGCTGTGGTTCGGTGTGTAGGAGACCCTGTCACTATGGGGTGTATCAGATGAGTATGCTGCTCACGCAGTGTCTGCAGGAGGCTGTGGTTCAGTGTGTAGGAGACCCTGTCACTATGGGGTGTATCAGATGCGTACGATGCTTGCCCAGTGTCTGCAGGAGGCTGTGGTTCAGTGTGTAGGAGACCCTGTCACTATGGGGTGTATCAGATGAGTATGCTGCTCGCGTAGTGTCTGCAGGAGGCTGTGGTTCAGTGTGTAGGAGACCCTGTCACTATGGGGTGTATCAGATGAGTATGCTGCTCGCGCAGTGTCTGCAGGAGGCTGTGGTTCAGTGTGTAGGAGACCCTGTCACTATGGGGTGTATCAGATGCGTACGATGCTTGCCCAGTGTCTGCAGGAGGCTGTGGTTCAGTGTGTAGGAGACCCTGTCACTATGGGGTGTATCAGATGAGTATGCTGCTCGCGCAGTGTCTGCAGGAGGCTGTGGTTCAGTGTGTAGGAGACCCTGTCACTATGGGGTGTATCAGATGAGTATGCTGCTTGCGCAGTGTCTGCAGGAGGCTGTGGTTCAGTGTGTAGGAGACCCTGTCACTATGGGGTGTATCAGATGAGTATGCTGCTCGCGCAGTGTCTGCAGGAGGCTGTGGTTCAGTGTGTAGGAGACCCTGTCACTATGGGGTGTATCAGATGAGTATGCTGCTCGCGCAGTGTCTGCAGGAGGCTGTGGTTCGGTGTGTAGGAGACCCTGTCACTATGGGGTGTATCAGATGAGTATGCTGCTCGCGCAGTGTCTGCAGGAGGCTGTGGTTCAGTGTGTAGGAGACCCTGTCACTATGGGGTGTATCAGATGAGTATGCTGCTTGCGCAGTGTCTGCAGGAGGCTGTGGTTCAGTGTGTAGGAGACCCTGTCACTATGGGGTGTATCAGATGAGTATGCTGCTCGCGCAGTGTCTGCAGGAGGCTGTGGTTCAGTGTGTAGGAGACCCTGTCACTATGGGGTGTATCAGATGAGTATGCTGCTCGCGCAGTGTCTGCAGGAGGCTGTGGTTCAGTGTGTAGGACACCCTGTCACTATGGGGTGTATCAGATTAGTATGCTGCTCGCGCAGTGTCTGCAGGAAGCCCTGTATAAATATTGGGGTGATGTGAATGCAGTAGTGGCACCTCTGGTGGTGGTTGTGGCTGGTCCAGGGCTTCTGATGCTGTATAAGCGCAGTGACTTTGGATGGAAGGCGCAGACTTGGAATAATTAGCGTTTATAAGTCTCTGTTCCTCTTATTACAGATGTAGTTTTCAGCCATACAGCCACCTATAGGGAGGGCAGCTGTGTCAGTATGTCACCATATGCGTTTCTTGAACCCTGAAAAGTATGTCATCTGTGATAAAATGTCATTTGTTCTATCCTGTATATAGTGCTAAAATATCCTTATATCCAAGCTGCACAGAGACTTCATTCAGAGGATCTTCTGCAGAGGAGCTTGCATACAGCACACACAATGTCTCAGCTAGAAAACAATGCACCTGTCCCTGAACTGTGAGAGGAAGGCTAGAAACATACGTACAGCATACATATATGCGTTCCAGAATGCAGTTTCCCATAAAATTGCTGTATTTAGTTCTATATAAAAATGTTGAATATTGTCCATGCTTGGTGTCCGTGGCACAGGACACCAAGCGTCCCCAGCACTCTTTGTGAAGAGCCCCCGTCACCATTGAATCCAGAACACAGCGTTCAGCCCGTCTATTCACTGGGAGCCACGTATGTTACTCAGACACAAATGTGGATTCATGGCTTCTGTAAAGCACCTTTTGGGTAAATGTACAGACTTTGCACAAAGGGAGGTGTTTTATAAGCTATAGACAGACTTAGTACTACAGGGCAGTCTCCCCCATATCCTGTACAGAGGCGGCATGCTTTGAGAACTTTGACGGACGCGGACAATCCCTATGGGTCCTTGTTTGCGCAGTCCAGCACATGTCGTCACTTACGGAGCTATCCTCAGTGCACTAGATGAAATCTGCGTACTTTGCTCGGTGCTATTGTGTTGGTCCCTGCGACTCTCTGGCTGGTCCACATCTGTAATTCTCCGGAGTATGCGGATGGCTGCTTGGTGTAACAAGGGCTCAGGCTAAATACAGTATTTATAAACCTTTACCTTGGGCGAGCTGGACGCTCATAGTGAATGTAGAGTATATAGACTACTCTTGTGAGGACGCAGTCAATGCCCCCTGCCTGCCACTGTTGCTGTGAATGGAGGGCCGCCCTGCGGTCAGGTGTAGCTGCAGCTTATTCATTTGTACAAAAATATTTCTCTAACGTCCTAGTGGATGCTGGGGACTCCGTAAGGACCATGGGGAATAGACGGGCTCCGCAGGAGACACGGCACTTTAAGAATTTGGATACTGGTGTGCTCTGGCTCCTCCCTCTATGTCCCTCCTCCAGACCTCAGTTTGAATCTGTGCCCGGACGAGCTGGGTGCTACTTAGTGAGCTCTCCTGAGCTTGCTATAAGAAAGTATTTTGTTAGGTTTTTTATTTTCAGGGAGCTCTGCTGGCAACAGACTCCCTGCATCGTGGGACTGAGGGGAGAGAAACAGCCCTACTCACTGAAGATAGGTCCTGCTTCTTAGGCTACTGGACACCATTAGCTCCAGCGGGATCGTACACAGGATCTCACCCTTTGTCGTCCGATCCCGGAGCCGCGCCGCCGTCCCCCTCGCAGAGCCGGAAGACAGAAGCCGGTGACAGAAGCAAGAAGACTTCAAAAGCGGCGGCAGAAGACTCCAGTCTTCAAACTGAGGTAGCGCACAGCACTGCAGCTGTGCGCCATTGCTCCCACATTAAACCCACACACTCCGGTCACTGTAGGGTGCAGGGGGGGCGCCCTGGGCAGCAATTAGGAACCTCTTGGCAAAAAGCAGCATATATACAGTTGGGCACTGTATATATGCATGAGCCCCCTGCCATTTTTTACACACAAACGCGGGACAGAAGCCCGCCGCTGAGGGGGCGGGGCTTCTTCCTCAGCATTTACCAGCGCCATTTTCTCTTCACAGCTCCGCTGAGAGGAAGCTCCCCAGGCTCTCCCCTACAGAAACACGGTAGAAGAGGGTAAAAAGAGAGGGGGGGCACATAAATTAGGCGCAAAAAGCTTTATATACAGCAGCTACTGGGTTAACACTAAGTTACTGTGTGATTCCTGGGACATATAGCGCTGGGGTGTGTGCTGGCATACTCTCTCTCTGTCTCTCCAAAGGGCCTTGTGGGGGAACTGTCTTCAAAAAAGAGCATCCCCTGTATGTGTGTGGTGTGTCGGTACGCTTGTGTCAACATGTTTGATGAGGAAGGCTATGTGGAAGCAGAGCGGGAGCAAATGAATGTGGGGTCGCCGCCGACGGCGCCGACACCTGAGTGGATGGATATGTGGAAGGTTTTAAATGATAATGTTAATTCCTTGCATAAAAGGTTGGATAAAGCTGAAACCTTGGGACAGTCGGGGTCACAGCCCATGCCTGATCCTATGTCGCAGAGGCCGTCAGGGTCTCAGAAGCGCCCACTATCCCAAATTGTTGACACAGATACCGACATGGATTCTGACTCCAGTGTCGATTACGATGATGCAAAGTTACAGCCTAAATTGGCAAAAGCCATCCGTTATATGATTATAGCAATGAAGGATGTGTTGCTCATCACAGAGGAAACCCCAGTCCCTGACAAGAGGGTTCATATGTATGGGGGGGAAAAAAGGCAGGTGGTGACCTTTCCCCCTTCACATGAGCTAAATGAGTTATGTGAAAAGGCTTCGGAATCTCCAGATAAAAAACTGCAGATTTCCAAACGGATGCTTATGGCGTTTCCTTTCCCGCCAACGGACAGGTTACGCTGGGAATCCTCCCCTAGGGTGGACAAAGCTCTAACACGCTTATCCAAGAGGGTAGCCCTGCCGTCACAGGATACGGCCACCCTAAAAGATGCTGCGGATAGAAAGCAAGAGGGTACCCTGAAGTCCATTTACACACATTCAGGTACCTTACTAAGGCCGGCAATTGCATCGGCCTGGGTGTGTAGTGCTGTAGCAGCTTGGACGGATTCCTTATCTGAGGATCTGGATACCTTAGACAAGGATACTATATTAATGACCCTGGGGCATATAAAGGACGCTGTCCTGTATATGAGAGATGCTCAAAGAGACATTAGCCTACTGGGCTCTAGAATAAATGCAATGTCAATTTCTGCCAGAAGGTTCCTATGGACTCGGCAATGGACAGGCGATGCCGACTCAAAAAGGCACATGGAGGTTTTACCTTACAAGGGTGAGGAATTGTTTGGGGAGGGTCTCTCGGACCTGGTCTCCACAGCTACTGCTGGAAAGTCAAATTTTTTGCCATACGTTCCCTCACAACCTAAGAAAGCACCGTATTACCAAATGCAGTCCTTTCGTTCACAAAGAGGCAAGAAAGTCCGAGGTGCGTCCTTTCTTGCCAGAGGCAGGGGCAGAGGTAAGAAGCTGCACAATACAGCTAGTTCCCAGGAACAGAAGTCCTCCCCGGCTTCCACTAAATCCACCGCATGACGCTGGGGCTCCACAGGCGGAGCTAGGCCCGGTGGGGGCGCGTCTCCGAAATTTCAGCCACAAGTGGGTTCACTCCCAGGTGGATCCCTGGGCAATGGAGATTGTGTCTCAGGGATACAAGCTGGAATTCGAGGAGATGCCCCCTCACCGATACCTCAAATCGGCCCTGCCAGCTTCCCCCTTAGAGAGGGAAATAGTGTTAGCTGCAATTCACAAATTGTATCTTCAGCAGGTGGTGGTCAAGGTTCCCCTCCTTCAACATGGAAAGGGTTATTATTCGACCATGTTTGTGGTACCGAAACCGGACGGTTCGGTCAGACCCATATTGAATTTAAAATCCCTGAACATATACCTGAAAAGGTTCAAGTTCAAGATGGAATCGCTCAGAGCGGTCATCGCAAGCCTGGAAGGGGGGGATTTTATGGTGTCTCTTGACATAAAGGATGCATACCTTCAGGTCCCCATTTATCCACCTCATCAGGAGTACCTCAGATTTGTGGTACAGGATTGTCATTACCAATTCCAGACGTTGCCGTTTAGTCTCTCCACGGCACCAAGAATATTTACCAAGGTAATGGCGGAAATGATGGTGCTCCTGCGAAAGCAAGGTGTCACAATTATCCCATACTTGGACGATCTCCTCATAAAGGCGAGGTCCAGAGAGCAGTTGCTGATCAGCGTAGCACACTCTCGGGAAGTGTTACAACAGCACGGCTGGATTCTGAATATTCCAAAGTCGCAGCCGATTTTTACGACGCGTCTGCCCTTCCTGGGCATGATTCTGGACACAGACCAGAAGAAGGTTTTTCTCCCTACGGAGAAGGCGCAGGAACTCATGACACTGGTCAGAGACCTCTTAAAACCAAAACAGGTATCGGTGCATCACTGCACGCGAGTCCTGGGAAAGATGGTGCCATCGTACGAGGCCATTCCCTTCGGCAGGTTCCATGCGAGGACCTTTCGATGGGATCTGTTGGACAAGTGGTCCGGATCACATCTACAGATGCATCGGATGATCACCCTATCCCCCAGGGCCAGGGTGTCTCTTCTGTGGTGGCTGCAGAGTGCTCACCTTCTCGAGGGGCGCAGATTCGGCATTCAGGACTGGGTCCTGGTGACCACGGATGCAAGGCTCCGTGGGTGGGGGGCAGTCACACAGGGAAGAAATTTCCAAGGTCTGTGGTCAAGTCAGGAGACTTGCCTTCACATCAATATCCTGGAACTAAGGGCCATATACAACGCCCTAAGTCAAGCGGAGACACTGCTTCGCGACCAATCGGTGCTGATTCAGTCAGACAACATCACCGCAGTGGCTCATGTAAACCGCCAAGGCGGCACAAGGAGTAGGGTGGCGATGGCGGAAGCCACCAGAATTCTTCGCTGGGCGGAGAATCACGTAAGAGCACTGTCAGCAGTGTTCATTCCGGGAGTGGACAACTGGGAAGCAGACTTCCTCAGCAGGCACGACCTCCACCCGGGAGAGTGGGGACTTCATCAAGAAGTCTTCGCGCAGATTGCAAGTCGGTGGGAACTGCCACAGGTGGACATGATGGCATCCCGCCTCAACAAAAAGCTACAGAGGTATTGCGCCAGGTCAAGAGACCCTCAGGCGATAGCTGTAGACGCACTAGTGACACCGTGGGTGTTCCAGTCGGTTTATGTATTTCCTCCTCTTCCTCTCATACCCAAGGTGCTGAGAATCATAAGAAAAAGAGGAGTGAGAACAATACTCATTGTTCCGGATTGGCCAAGAAGGACTTGGTATCCAGAGTTGCAAGAAATGCTCACAGAGGACCCGTGGCCTCTGCCTCTAAGACAGGACCTGTTGCAACAGGGACCCTGTCTGTTCCAAGACTTACCGCGGCTGCGTTTGACGGCATGGCGGTTGAACGCCGGATCCTAGCAGATAAAGGCTAGGAAAGACGTGACGGCTAAACATTATCACCGTATATGGCGAAAATATGTTGCTTGGTGTGAGGCCAGGAATGCCCCTACGGAGGAATTCCAGCTGGGCTGTTTCCTTCACTTCCTACAGTCGGGAGTGACTTTGGGCCTAAAATTGGGTTACATTAAGGTCCAGATTTCCTCCCTATCCATTTTCTTTCAAAAAGAACTGGCTTCTCTTCCTGAAGTCCAGACGTTTGTAAAGGGAGTGCTGCATATTCAGCCTCCTTTTGTGCCTCCAGTGGCACCTTGGGATCTTAACGTGGTGTTGAGTTTCCTGAGGTCACACTGGTTTGAGCCTCTCAAAACCGTGGAGTTAAAATTTCTGTTAGCCTTGGCTTCAGCTAGGCGGGTGTCAGAATTAGCGGCTTTGTCACATAAAAGCCCCTATCTGGTTTTCCATATGGACAGGGCAGAATTGCGGACCCGTCCACAATTTCTTCCAAAAGTGGTGTCATCTTTTCATATGAACCAACCTATTGTGGTGCCTGTGGCTACTCGTGACTTGGAGGATTCCGAGTTACTAGATGTGGTCAGGGCTTTGAAGGTTTATGTAGCCAGAACGGCTAGAGTCAGGAAGACTGAGTCGTTGTTTATCCTGTATGCACCCAACAAGCTGGGTGCTCCTGCTTCAAAGCAAACTATTGCTCGTTGGATCTGTAACACGATTCAGCAGGCTCATTCTACGGCTGGATTGCCGTTTCCAAAATCAGTAATAGCCCACTCCACAAGGAAGGTGGGCTCTTCTTGGGCGGCTGCCCGAGGGGTCTCAGCATTACAGCTTTGCCGAGCGGCTACTTGGTCAGGTTCAAACACTTTTGCAAAGTTCTGCAAGTTTGATACCCCGGCTGAGGAGGACCTTGTGTTTGCTCATTCGGTGCTGCAGAGTCATCCGCACTCTCCCGCTCGTTTGGGAGCTTTGGTATAATCCCCATGGTCCTTACGGAGTTCCCAGCATCCACTAGGACGTTAGAGAAAATAAGATTTTACTTACCGGTAAATCTATTTCTCGTAGTCCGTAGTGGATGCTGGGCGCCCGTCCCTAGTGCGGACTTCTTCTGCAATACTTGTATATAGTTATTGCTTACATCAGGGTTATGTTTGGTTGCATCAGGGTTTATCTGATGCTCTGTTGTTGTTCATACTGTTAACTGGGTAAGTTTTTCACAAGTTATACGGTGTGATTGGTGTGACTGGTATGAGTCTTGCCCTGGATTCCAAAATCCTTTCCTTGTACTGTCAGCTCTTCCGGGCACAGTTTCTCTAACTGAGGTCTGGAGGAGGGACATAGAGGGAGGAGCCAGAGCACACCAGAATCTAAATTCTTTCTTAAAGTGCCCTGTCTCCTGCGGAGCCCGTCTATTCCCCATGGTCCTTACGGAGTCCCCAGCATCCACTACGGTCTACAAGAAATAGATTTACCGGTAAGTAAAATCTTATTTTTCCGGGCTCATCTTTTGTCAGATGCCAATTACCCGCCCTGTATGTTTTTGGATTGTGGGAGAAAAGAGCCAGGAGACCATACAAACTCCACATAGATAGGGCCATGACTGGGAATTGAACTCCTAACCTCAGTGCTGTGAGGCAGTAATACTAACCACTACACCAACCGCTCAGCTACCTTCAGCTCTGATCATATCCTGACACTGTAACACGAGAGACAGACTATTTCAAACACCTGTAAAATAAACAATATTTCAGGCACCTTTTGTGCCCGTCGTCATAACTGCCTGACATGTTGGGTGTGGGTATAAGTGGCTCCGTTATGCAATATGATCGGCGATTCTGGATTTAATAGCTGTTTAATTCTCTTGCATAGCTCATGGGAGAATCTGTCTGACAATGCCATATTTGTTTCTGTCCACAGCTCTCCGTCTGTCCAGTCAGTATGAGCAGATAACGTGTTGCTCTCTGGCCGGATTTGCAATGTCTGACGCGTCCATCTCGGCAAGTGAGCCAGAGCTTGAGCCACAAGAAGAGGAGGAGGAGGAGGAAGAAGGTGAGGGTGAGGGTGAGGAAGACGACGACGATGATGATGAAGATGATGAAGAAGAAGACGACGATGAAGATGAAGCTGCAGAGGAAGATGGAATGGATGATGAGAATGATGGAGATGATGAGGACGACGCGAATGATAAAAAAGGTCAGTGGAGAGGACCACAGCTGTCCTGCAGGGGGCGTGTGTGCTGAGGGTTCTGGTTCATAGGTCATTGCAGGTGTGGTCTCTCTAATAGGTCACAAGGGCATAGGGCTGTATAAGATAACAGCAGCCCAGAGGATGCCTGACTTGGAAAGCACTGGGGCACTTACCACACCCTGGGTTGTATGGCCATGGTAATTAACCAAGCTTGAGAGTGCGTAACAGTAGGTAGTGATGTGTGTTACTCCTCTCTGGTGCGTTGTTGGTGTCGGTAGAGAATTATTATGTAATGGGAGAGCCCTCGGATTCTCACCCTATTTATAAGCATTACAGTAGCGGTGTGTGACCCGTCAGTGCTGCATCCTGTGTGGCTATAATGGGAGTACAGCTGTCTGATCCGGCTTCCCACTTATTTCACGTTGCAGCATTTCCAGTCTCTCCGCAATCTGCGCGATTACAAGTGTATTACCGGCGTTTTCTGTCCGTAGCTCTGTTGTGAAGATCACTCTCCGCAGTTTGGGGCTGTTCTGTCCTCCTCCCCTGTGTGTCTCCAGAAGAGATCTCGCAGTGGTAACACACACAGACGCTGGGGATAGGGGGGGGGGGACTGGATCTGTAATGACAGCGAGGCCTTATGTCATGAAATGTGACAGATCCATCCCTGGCGATAAGGTGACCCGCATTTCCTGTCTGGCGGTGACCCGTGTCAGCCTATTACAGTTTACACACGTGTGATCAGTGACGGCAGTGTACCAACCTGTCCATGATGGTTTTAAAGCAGTTGTATTATACAGGTTTAAAGGGGCTTTTCCACTGTTATAACTGTGCTTTATTGGGTGTATGTGCTTTGCTGCAATGTCTATGTAATACACTGTTTCAGCCATGTTTTTATATCATCTGAGAGCTTTATTTCCATTGCTCTGGGGTATGACGGGGCCTTGCTGTACTCCTGTATTAGATGCGCCCTATACCAGTGGTCCTAAACTCGCTTCTCAAGGCACCCCAACAGTCCAGGTTTTAGGGCTGTCCCTGCTTGTGCACAGATGATACAGTATAATCAAACTGACTGAGGTACTAAGTCACCTGTGCCTAAGCATGGATATGCATAAAAAACCTGGATGGTTCTGGTGCCTTGATGAGCGCGTTTGGGAACTGCATTATAGCATGCTGTGTGCCCGTCTCACTCTGTCTGATAACCTTATTAGATGCCTGGAAGCCAGAATACTATAGTAGTAATAGCCAATGAGATGTTTGCATTCATTTTGTAAACCTTTCCAGTGAATGATAGCTATATTCTGATTGGTTGCTGTGCTGCCCACCTGCTTTCATCCTTGTGCGTGGCAGCTGTGTCATTTTGGCGTCCTTGGTGGATTATTGATCCATTTATCTGAAAGCAGATCCTACGTCTGACAGCTCCCATGCATCCTCCAACTGCAGCGAGCTCGGCTTCAATGCCCGTCTGCGGTGACGTATAGATTTACCATTCAAGTTACATGTTTGAGGTCAAAGGTCAAAGGTCCCCTGCAGAAAACATACATGTCAAACCGTGTATTGTTCCGTCCCCGACATCCCACCCCAAGTGCAGTTGTAAGTGTTGGTCAGGCCGCCCTTACGGCGGAGATCTTGGCTTTGCAGGTACCCTATGGGCTACGTGAGGGCTCTCCTGCTAGGCAGTCCCCTTTCAAGAATTAGACGTGGTTTCCATATTGCTGAAAAAAGCAACGAAAGGAAATACCGTAAATTCAGTAAATATGCAAAGTAATAACACCAAAATGAAACATTAATTTTCAATAATACTGTCCATAAATTTTTGGTTTTTTTTTGTTGGGGGGGGGGGGGGGGGGGGTTCTTAGCTGCATGAATGTCATAGAATTACAGCTATCAGTCAGTCTGAGGACTCGTTAAAAAATATGTATCTATTACACTTTAATAAGCAGGATGCAGTAATTACATGTGGCTAGTGCCGTTTGTCCAGGTTCCTGGCGTGGAGGAATAGTTACACACTAAGCACACGCGTGCTGTCACGGTGAAGTGGGTTAGCTGTTAGGTAAGACCAGTGGGTGTGACGGGGACGGGGCTCCTTTGGGTGCTGTCAGAGTCTTGCCTGTGTCTGGTACACTGTGTGCTGAATGGCCAGTGTTGTCCCTTGTAATCCCCCCTGGCTCTCCCCCTCCATGCAGCATGTGTGATACTTACGTAACGCAGCTGCCTATATCAGCCGTCGCTGATGCCAGCTCCAGTCTCACCCTGTATTGAGGAGCATTCCATCCCGTCACTGCCTGGTTTCCTGCCCATATCAGAGAAGGTAGCGCCTCCCAGTGGCCATGTGTCTGCAGGACGAGTCTGCAGGTATCGGAGGCGTCTGTCCTGTATCCAGGTTTTGTTTGTGGAATAAACTTTGTGCGTAGTTTATAAGAGAACGATCAGGGGGGTAGGATGGCTTTCCACCAGTTTAGTAGCTGGCAGGCATGGGAGAAACTAAAGAGAAGATTAATAATAGACCCTCCCCACTGATCAGGAAGATGCCAATGATCTGACTTTATGGATTGAGGCGCAGAATGGATTCGGTTTTGCAGCTGGTGAGGAGTGGGTCAGCGAGGTATGATACCCCCCCCAGAGGGACCTTCCTCCAAGGCTTCCTGTATTGTATTCACAATAAATGTTTATACTCTATATAAGGCTGGAGCTTACTCCATTATGTAGAGGTAGCAACTTCCTAACAGATGTCTCGTGTAGATGGACTGGATTCTCCAGGGCATGCTGGAACTTCTAGTTCCACAGCAGCTGAAGAGCCACAGGTCGCTCATGCCCTACTCCACAGTACAGTCTCCTCTGTGTCCCAGTAATCTCTCTATACCTGCCCTGTGTGTTGTCTCGTCCCCTGGTCCGATCACTCTGTTACAGGCTTCTTGTATTGGGTCTGTGTGGCACTTGCAGTAATCTCTTTGTGCCTGCTCTGTGTGTTGCCCTGTCCCCTGGTCCGATCACTCTGTTACAGGCTTCTTGTGTTGGGTGTGTGGGGCACTTGCAGTAATCTCTCTATACCTGCCCTGTGTGTTGTCTCGTCCCCTGGTCCGATCACTCTGTCACAGGCTTCTTGTGTTGGGTCTCTGGGGCACTTGCAGTAATCTCTCTATACAGAGGTTCTCAAACTCGGTCCTCGGGGGCCTACACAGTGCATGTTTTGCAGGTAACCCAGCAGGTGCACAGGTGTATTAATTACTCACTGACACATTTTAAAAGGTCCACAGGTGGAGCTAATTATTTCACTTGCGATTCTGTGAGGAGACCTGCAAAACATGCACTGTGTGGGCCCCCGAGGACCGAGTTTGAGAACCTCTGCTCTATACCTGCCCTGTGTGTTTACCTGTTCCCTGGTCCGATCACTCTGTTACAGGCATCTTGTATTGGGTCTGTGGGGCACTTGCAGTAATCTCTCTATACCTGCCCTGTGTGTTGTCTCGTCCCCTGGTACGATCACTCTGTAACAGGCTTCTTGTGTTGGGTGTGTGGAGCACTTGCTGTAATCTCTCTATACCTGCCCTGTGTGTTGCCCTGTCCCCTGGTCCGATCACTCTGTTACAGGCTTCTTGTGTTGGGTGTGTGGGGCACTTGCAGTAATCTCTCTATACCTGCCCTGTGTGTTGCCCTGTCCCCTGGTCCGATCACTCTGTTACAGGTTTCTTGTGTTGGGTGTGTGGGGCACTTGCAGTAATCTCTCCACACCTGCCCTGTGTGTTGCCCTGTCCCCTGGTACGATCACTCTGTTACAGGCTTCTTGTGTTGGGTGTGTGGGGCACTTGCAGTAATCTTTCTATACCTACCCTGTGTGTTGCCCTGTCCCCTGGTCCGATCACTCTGTTACATGCTTCTTGTGTTGGGTGTGTGGGGCACTTGCAGTAATCTCTCCACACCTGCCCTGTGTGTTGCCCTGTCCCCTGGTCCGATCACTCTGTTACATGCTTCTTGTGTTGGGGGTGTGGGGCACTTGCAGTAATCTCTCTATACCTGCCCTGTGTGTTGTCTCGTCCCCTGGTACGATAACTCTGTAACAGGCTTCTTGTGTTGGGTGTGTGGGGCACTTGCAGTAATCTCTCTATACCTGCCCTGTGTGTTGCCCTGTCCCCTGGTCCGATCACTCTGTTACAGGCTTCTTGTGTTGGGTGTGTGGGGCACTTGCAGTAATCTCTATACCTGCCCTGTGTGTTGCCCTGTCCCCTGGTCTGATCACTCTGTTACAGGTTTCTTGTGTTGGGTGTGTGGGGCACTTGCAGTAATCTCTCCACACCTGCCCTGTGTGTTGCCCTGTCCCCTGGTCCGATCACTCTGTTACATGCTTCTTGTGTTGGGGGTGTGGGGCACTTGCAGTAATCTCTCTATACCTGCCCTGTGTGTTTACCTGTCCCCTGGTCCGATCACTCTGTTACAGGCTTCTTGTGTTGGGGGTGTGGGGCACTTGCAGTAATCTCTCTATACCTGCCCTGTGTGTTGTCTCGTCCCCTGGTACGATCACTCTGTTACAGGCTTCTTGTGTTGGGGGTGTGGGGCACTTGCAGTAATCTCTCTATACCTGCCCTGTGTGTTGTCTCGTCCCCTGGTACGATCACTCTGTTACAGGCTTCTTGCGTTGGGTGTGTGGGCACTTGCAGTAATCTTTCTATACCTGCCCTGTGTGTTGCCCTGTCCCCTGGTCCGATCACTGTGTTACAGGCTTCTTGTGTTGGGGGTCTGGGGCACTTGCAGTAATCTTTCTATACCTGCCCTATGTGTTGCCCTGTCCCCTGGTCCGATCACTCTGTTACAGGCTTCTTGTGTTGGGTGTGTGGGGCACTTGCAGTAATCTCTCTATACCTGCCCTGTGTGTTGCCCTGTCTCCTGGTCCGATCATTGTGTTACAGGCTTCTTGTGTTGGGGGTCTGGGGCACTTGCAGTAATCTTTCTATACCTGCCCTGTGTGTTGCCCTGTCCCCTGGTCCGATCACTCTGTTACAGGCTTCTTGTGTTGGGTGTGTGGGGCACTTGCAGTAGGGAGGTTTTAGTGCAGAGACTGTGGAGACTTTTCAGGGCATTATATAATGACATAGCCTTTTATGTAACGATGGGAAGATAAACCTGCTTGCATAAGATGAGAAAAGCATTGAGCTTTATCTTTCAAAATATTCAGCTGAGCAGCCCAGTATCGCCCCGGGTGGAGCCTGACGTGGCTGTGGGTACAAGGGGTGCGGGACTGGGCTGTAGGGATCAGTGGGTGTCACAATACACGTCAGCTACAAGTAGCTGGCAGACATGGGAGAAACTAAAGACAAGATTAACAAAAGAGCCTCTGAGTCCCGATAATGTTGCACCACTCTGTGTTACCCTTTAATGGGGGCATTTATAAAGCCAGGTGAAGGAGTTGGTGACTGGGGGCAGATGCATTCACACTCTCATTAGTGACATCTTCTATAAAGACGTTTACGTGATCGGAATATTAATTACAACACTATCTCGCTTCCGCCAGCCAAACAGAAAAGAGACACGGAACAGAGGGCATCCTTACTGATAGTGGGGGCAAGTGCCTCATCCCCAGATGCCCTTTCTCATCACACCCGTCGCAGAGCAGTATCGGGGGGGTGTTGAGTGGAGCGTACCTCCCGGGCGCGGCGTAGTGCTGTGACCCGAGGGTGTTATTTTATTACTGAAAGTGGTAAAAGGATCACATTGTGGGGTTCACCGCAGGCGACATCTCTCAGGACATGAAGATCTGGCCTCCCCTGTGCCTTACTCAGGAACGAGGGCTCATATTCCCGCGCAGTTATGATTGCGTGGGATTGTGTCTGGCTGTACCCACATGGCACGTCGGGTAACATAGCGCCTATGAGTGGTATGTAGGCATCGGCATACCATCTGGCCTTGTTTGTCTTTAGTTATACGGTGCCGTCTGCAAGCAGCCAGATTTGGGGTGCAGGGATCGGCACATGGGAATCTTCTGGGTTTTTTCTGGGGTGTTCTCATTCATTCCGGGCTTTCTGAACTGTGTAATTGTATGTGTGTATGAAGCTGTACATACATCTTGTGTTACGTGTGAGGTTCTCAGAATCTTCTTTGTTCTCTCAGAAAAGTCTCAGAGTGCCGCACTGGATGCAGACGACGCTGAACGCAGTGGAGATGGGGAAAGGAAAAACTCAACTACCTCAGAACAGAGTGGACCGGAGGGGAGGACATCCCCGAGCGAGGACGCCATGAAGAAGTGGCCACAGAAACCGACAAATATGAGGAGGAACATCAGGTGAGTGCTGTGGGCGTGTCTTATAATGTGTGGGCGTGCCGGAGAGGTGCTGTAGGTGTGCCTTATATAATGTATGGGTGTGCCTGAGAGGTGCTGTGGGCGTGTCTTATAATGTGTGGGCGTGCCTGAGAGGTGCTGTGGGCATGTCTTATAATGTGTGGGCATGTCTGAGAGAGACTGTGGGTGTGGCTTATAAGGTGTGGGTGTGCCTGAGAGGTGCAGTGGGCGTGTCTTATAGATAATGTGTGGGCATGCCTGAGAGGTGCCGTGGGCGTGTCTTATCTTATAGATAATGTGTGGGTGTGCCTGAGAGGTGCTGTGGGTATGAGCGTGCCTGAGAGGTGCTGTGGGCGTGCGCGTGCCTTAGAGGTGTTGTGGGTGTGTCTTATAACTAATATGTGGGCGTGCCTGAGAGGTAATGCGGGCATGTCTTATAGATAATGGGGCTGTGGGTGTGCCTTATAGATGTGTGGGCGTGCCTGAGAGGTGTTGTGGGTGTGTCTTATAGATAGTGTGGGTGTGCCTGAGAGGTGCTTTGGGCATGTCTTATAGATAATGTGTGGGCGTGCCTGAGAGGTGCTGTGGGCATGTTTTATAGATGATGTGTGGGCGTGCCTGAGAGGTTACATAAATCTCGGTGGCGTGTGTTATTTTACCCTACAGCAAAACCTGTCCATCTGAATTGCAGCATGCATACGAGCATTAGAAGTGGGTGATTAATATGATAAATACAGAATATGATAGCATGTACCGCGTTTGTTGCCACAGCAACCACATAAACGGTGTCTCGTGTATCACCATGTCGGCGCTGCTGATCTCTTACAGTGCGGGAGATAGTAATAATGAGTTGCGACTGGAGGAACCTCCGCTCTCACTGCCGCCTCTCTGGCCATTGCTGGGTGATAGGAGATAGTAATAATGAGCTGCGACTGGAGGAACCTCCGCTCTCACTGCCGCCTCTCTGACCATTGCTGGTGATAGGAGATAGTAATAATGAGCTGCGACTGGAGGAACCTCCGCTCTCACTGCCGCCTCTCTGGCCATTGCTGGTGATAGGAGATAGTAATAATGAGCTGCGACTGGAGGAACCTCCGCTCTCACTGCTGCCTCTCTGGCCATTGCTGGGTGATAGGAGATAGTAATAATGAGCTGCGACTGGAGGAACCTCCGCTCTCACTGCCGCCTCTCTGGCCATTGCTGGTGATAGGAGATAGTAATAATGAGCTGCAACTGGAGGAACCTCCGCTCTCACTGCCGCCTCTCCGGCCATTGCTGGTGATAGGAGATAGTAATAATGAGCTGCGACTGGAGGAACCTCCGCTCTCACTGCCGCCTCTCTGACCATTGCTGGTGATAGGAGATAGTAATAATGAGCTGCGACTGGAGGAACCTCCGCTCTCACTGCCGCCTCTCTGGCCATTGCTGGTGATAGGAGATAGTGATAATGAGCTGTGACTGGAGGAACCTCCGCTCTCACTGCCGCCTCTCTGACCATTGCTGGTGATAGGAGATAGTAATAATGAGCTGCGACTAGAGGAACCTCCGCTCTCACTGCCACCTCTCTGGCCATTGCTGGTGATAGGAGATAGTAATAATGAGCTGCGACTAGAGGAACCTCCGCTCTCACTGCCACCTCTCTGGCCATTGCTGGTGATAGGAGATAGTAATAATGAGCTGCGACTGTAGGAACCTCCGCTCTCACTGCCGCCTCTCTGACCATTGCTGGTGATAGGAGATAGTAATAATGAGCTGCGACTGGAGGAACCTCCGCTCTCACTGCCGCCTCTCTGGCCATTGCTGGTGATAGGAGATAGTAATAATGAGCTGTGACTGGAGGAACCTCCGCTCTCACTGCCGCCTCTCTGGCCATTGCTGGTGATAGGAGAAAGTAATAATGAGCTGCGACTGGAGGAACCTCCGCTCTCACTGCCGCCTCTCTGGCCATTGCTGGTGATAGGAGATAGTAATAATGAGCTGCGACTGGAGGAACCTCCGCTCTCACTGCCGCCTCTCTGACCATTGCTGGGTGATAGGAGATAGTAATAATGAGCTGCGACTGGAGGAACCTCCGCTCTCACTGCCGCCTCTCTGGCCATTGCTGGTGATAGGAGATAGTAATAATGAGCTGCGACTGGAGGAACCTCCGCTCTCACTGCCGCCTCTCTGACCATTGCTGGGTGATAGGAGATAGTAATAATGAGCTGCGACTGGAGGAACCTCCGCTCTCACTGCCGCCTCTCTGACCATTGCTGGGTGATAGGAGATAGTAATAATGAGCTGCGACTGGAGGAACCTCCGCTCTCACTGCCGCGTCTCTGGCCATTGCTGGGTGATAGGAGATAGTAATAATGAGCTGCGACTGGAGGAACCTCCGCTCTCACTGCCGCCTCTCTGACCATTGCTGGGTGATAGGAGATAGTAATAATGAGCTGTGACTGGAGGAACCTCCGCTCTCACTGCCGCCTCTCTGGCCATTGCTGGGTGATAGGAGTTAGTAATAATGAGCTGCGACTGGAAGAACCTTCGCTCTCACTGCCGCCTCTCTGGCCATTGCTGGTGATAGGAGATAGTAATAATGAGTTGCGACTGGAGGAACCTCCGCTCTCACTGCCGCCTCTCTGGCCATTGCTGGTGATAGGAGATAGTAATAATGAGCTGCGACTGGAGGAACCTCCGCTCTCACTGCCGCCTCTCTGGCCATTGCTGGTGATAGGAGATAGTAATAATGAGCTGCGACTAGAGGAACCTCCGCTCTCACTGCCACCTCTCTGGCCATTGCTGGTGATAGGAGATAGTAATAATGAGCTGCGACTAGAGGAACCTCCGCTCTCACTGCCACCTCTCTGGCCATTGCTGGTGATAGAAGATAGTAATAATGAGCTGCGACTGGAGGAACCTCCGCTCTCACTGCCGCCTCTCTGGCCATTGCTGGGTGATAGGAGATAGTAATAATGAGCTGCGACTGTAGGAACCTCCGCTCTCACTGCCGCCTCTCTGACCATTGCTGGTGATAGGAGATAGTAATAATGAGCTGCGACTGGAGGAACCTCCGCTCTCACTGCCGCCTCTCTGGCCATTGCTGGTGATAGGAGATAGTAATAATGAGCTGTGACTGGAGGAACCTCCGCTCTCACTGCCGCCTCTCTGGCCATTGCTGGTGATAGGAGAAAGTAATAATGAGCTGCGACTGGAGGAACCTCCGCTCTCACTGCCGCCTCTCTGGCCATTGCTGGTGATAGGAGATAGTAATAATGAGCTGCGACTGGAGGAACCTCCGCTCTCACTGCCGCCTCTCTGGCCATTGCTGGTGATAGGAGATAGTAATAATGAGCTGCGACTGGAGGAACCTCCGCTCTCACTGCCGCCTCTCTGGCCATTGCTGGGTGATAGGAGTTAGTAATAATGAGCTGCGACTGGAGGAACCTTCGCTCTCACTGCCGCCTCTCTGGCCATTGCTGGTGATAGGAGATAGTAATAATGAGCTGCGACTGGAGGAACCTCCGCTCTCACTGCCGCCTCTTTGGCCATTGCTGGTGATAGGAGATAGTAATAATGAGCTGCGACTGGAGGAACCTCCGCTCTCACTGCCGCCTCTCTGGCCATTGCTGGTGATAGGAGATAGTAATAATGAGCTGCGACTGGAGGAACCTCCGCTCTCACTGCCGCCTCTCTGACCATTGCTGGGTGATAGGAGATAGTAATAATGAGCTGCGACAGGAGGAACCTCCGCTCTCACTGCCGCCTCTCTGGCCATTGCTGGTGATAGGAGATAGTAATAATGAGCTGCGACTGGAGGAACCTCCGCTCTCACTGCCGCCTCTCTGGCCATTGCTGGTGATAGGAGATAGTAATAATGAGCTGCGACTGGAGGAACCTCCGCTCTCACTGCCGCCTCTCTGACCATTGCTGGGTGATAGGAGATAGTAATAATGAGCTGCGACTGGAGGAACCTCCGCTCTCTATGACCATTGCTGGGTGATAGGAGATAGTAATAATGAGCTGCGACTGGAGGAACCTCCGCTCTCACTGCCGCCTCTCTGACCATTGCTGGGTGATAGGAGATAGTAATAATGAGCTGCCACTGGAGGAACCTCCGCTCTCACTGCCGCCTCTCTGGCCATTGCTGGGTGATAGGAGATAGTAATAATGAGCTGCGACTGGAGGAACCTCCGCTCTCACTGCTGCCTCTCTGGCCATTGCTGGTGATAGGAGATAGTAATAATGAGCTGCGACTGGAGGAACCTCCGCTCTCACTGCCGCCTCTCTGGCCATTGCTGGTGATAGGAGATAGTAATAATGAGCTGCGACTGGAGGAACCTCCGCTCTCACTGCCGCCTCTCTGGCCATTGCTGGTGATAGGATATAGTAATAATGAGCTGCGACTGGAGGAACCTCCGCTCTCACTGCCGCCTCTCTGGCCATTGCTGGTGATAGGAGATAGTAATAATGAGCTGTGACTGGAGGAACCTCCGCTCTCACTGCTGCCTCTCTGGCCATTGCTGGTGATAGGAGATAGTAATAATGAGCTGTGACTGGAGGAACCTCCGCTCTCACTGCCGCCTCTCTGACCATTGCTGGTGATAGGAGATAGTAATAATGAGCTGCGACTGGAGGAACCTCCGCTCTCACTGCCGCCTCTCTGACCATTGCTGGGTGATAGGAGATAGGAATAATGAGCTGCGACTGGAGGAACCTCCGCTCTCTATGACCATTGCTGGGTGATAGGAGATAGTAATAATGAGCTGCGACTGGAGGAACCTCCGCTCTCACTGCCGCCTCTCTGACCATTGCTGGGTGATAGGAGATAGTAATAATGAGCTGCCACTGGAGGAACCTCCGCTCTCACTGCCGCCTCTCTGACCATTGCTGGGTGATAGGAGATAGTAATAATGAGCTGCGACTGGAGGAACCTCCGCTCTCACTGCTGCCTCTCTGACCATTGCTGGGTGATAGGAGATAGTAATAATGAGCTGCGACTGGAGGAACCTCCGCTCTCACTGCTGCCTCTCTGGCCATTGCTGGGTGATAGGAGATAGTAATAATGAGCTGCGACTGGAGGAACCTCCGCTCTCACTGCCGCCTCTCTGGCCATTGCTGGTGATAGGAGATAGTAATAATGAGCTGCGACTGGAGGAACCTCCGTTCTCACTGCCGCCTCTCTGGCCATTGCTGGTGATAGGAGATAGTAATAATGAGCTGTGACTGGAGGAACCTCCGCTCTCACTGCCGCCTCTCCGGCCATTGCTGGTGATAGGAGATAGTAATAATGAGCTGCGACTGGAGGAACCTCCGCTCTCACTGCCGCCTCTCTGACCATTGCTGGTGATAGGAGATAGTAATAATGAGCTGCGACTGGAGGAACCTCCGCTCTCACTGCCGCCTCTCTGGCCATTGCTGGTGATAGGAGATAGTAATAATGAGCTGCGACTGGAGGAACCTCCGCTCTCACTGCCGCCTCTCTGGCCATTGCTGGGTGATAGGAGATAGTAATAATGAGCTGCGACTGGAGGAACCTCCGCTCTCACTGCCGCCTTTCTGGCCATTGCTGGGTGATAGGAGATAGTAATAATGAGCTGCGACTGGAGGAACCTCCGCTCTCACTGCCGCCTCTCTGGCCATTGCTGGTGATAGGAGATAGTAATAATGAGCTGCGACTGGAGGAACCTCCGCTCTCACTGCCGCCTCTCTGGCCATTGCTGGGTGATAGGAGATAGTAATAATGAGCTGTGACTGGAGGAACCTCCGCTCTCACTGCCGCCTCTCTGGCCATTGCTGGGTGATAGGAGATAGTAATAATGAGTTGTGACTGGAGGAACCTCCGCTCTCACTGCCGCCTCTCTGACCATTGCTGGTGATAGGAGATAGTAATAATGAGCTGCGACAGGAGGAACTTCCGCTCTCACTGCCGCCTCTCTGACCATTGCTGGTGATAGGAGATAGTAATAATGAGCTGCGACTAGAGGAACCTCCGCTCTCACTGCCACCTCTCTGGCCATTGCTGGTGATAGGAGATAGTAATAATGAGCTGCGACTAGAGGAACCTCCGCTCTCACTGCCACCTCTCTGGCCATTGCTGGTGATAGGAGATAGTAATAATGAGCTGCGACTAGAGGAACCTCCGCTCTCACTGCCACCTCTCTGGCCATTGCTGGTGATAGAAGATAGTAATAATGAGCTGCGACTGGAGGAACCTCCGCTCTCACTGCCGCCTCTCTGGCCATTGCTGGGTGATAGGAGATAGTAATAATGAGCTGCGACTGTAGGAACCTCCGCTCTCACTGCCGCCTCTCTGACCATTGCTGGTGATAGGAGATAGTAATAATGAGCTGCGACTGGAGGAACCTCCGCTCTCACTGCCGCCTCTCTGGCCATTGCTGGTGATAGGAGATAGTAATAATGAGCTGTGACTGGAGGAACCTCCGCTCTCACTGCCGCCTCTCTGGCCATTGCTGGTGATAGGAGAAAGTAATAATGAGCTGCGACTGGAGGAACCTCCGCTCTCACTGCCGCCTCTCTGGCCATTGCTGGTGATAGGAGATAGTAATAATGAGCTGCGACTGGAGGAACCTCCGCTCTCACTGCTGCCTCTCTGGCCATTGCTGGTGATAGGAGATAGTAATAATGAGCTGCGACTGGAGGAACCTCCGCTCTCACTGCCGCCTCTCTGGCCATTGCTGGGTGATAGGAGTTAGTAATAATGAGCTGCGACTGGAGGAACCTTCGCTCTCACTGCCGCCTCTCTGGCCATTGCTGGTGATAGGAGATAGTAATAATGAGCTGCGACTGGAGGAACCTCCGCTCTCACTGCCGCCTCTCTGGCCATTGCTGGTGATAGGAGATAGTAATAATGAGCTGCGACTGGAGGAACCTCCGCTCTCACTGCCGCCTCTCTGGCCATTGCTGGTGATAGGAGATAGTAATAATGAGCTGCGACTGGAGGAACCTCCGCTCTCACTGCCGCCTCTCTGACCATTGCTGGGTGATAGGAGATAGTAATAATGAGCTGCGACAGGAGGAACCTCCGCTCTCACTGCCGCCTCTCTGGCCATTGCTGGTGATAGGAGATAGTAATAATGAGCTGCGACTGGAGGAACCTCCGCTCTCACTGCCGCCTCTCTGGCCATTGCTGGTGATAGGAGATAGTAATAATGAGCTGCGACTGGAGGAACCTCCGCTCTCACTGCCGCCTCTCTGACCATTGCTGGGTGATAGGAGATAGTAATAATGAGCTGCGACTGGAGGAACCTCCGCTCTCTATGACCATTGCTGGGTGATAGGAGATAGTAATAATGAGCTGCGACTGGAGGAACCTCCGCTCTCACTGCCGCCTCTCTGACCATTGCTGGGTGATAGGAGATAGTAATAATGAGCTGCCACTGGAGGAACCTCCGCTCTCACTGCCGCCTCTCTGGCCATTGCTGGGTGATAGGAGATAGTAATAATGAGCTGCGACTGGAGGAACCTCCGCTCTCACTGCTGCCTCTCTGGCCATTGCTGGTGATAGGAGATAGTAATAATGAGCTGCGACTGGAGGAACCTCCGCTCTCACTGCCGCCTCTCTGGCCATTGCTGGTGATAGGAGATAGTAATAATGAGCTGCGACTGGAGGAACCTCCGCTCTCACTGCCGCCTCTCTGGCCATTGCTGGTGATAGGATATAGTAATAATGAGCTGCGACTGGAGGAACCTCCGCTCTCACTGCCGCCTCTCTGGCCATTGCTGGTGATAGGAGATAGTAATAATGAGCTGTGACTGGAGGAACCTCCGCTCTCACTGCTGCCTCTCTGGCCATTGCTGGTGATAGGAGATAGTAATAATGAGCTGTGACTGGAGGAACCTCCGCTCTCACTGCCGCCTCTCTGACCATTGCTGGTGATAGGAGATAGTAATAATGAGCTGCGACTGGAGGAACCTCCGCTCTCACTGCCGCCTCTCTGACCATTGCTGGGTGATAGGAGATAGGAATAATGAGCTGCGACTGGAGGAACCTCCGCTCTCTATGACCATTGCTGGGTGATAGGCGATAGTAATAATGAGCTGCGACTGGAGGAACCTCCGCTCTCACTGCCGCCTCTCTGACCATTGCTGGGTGATAGGAGATAGTAATAATGAGCTGCCACTGGAGGAACCTCCGCTCTCACTGCCGCCTCTCTGACCATTGCTGGGTGATAGGAGATAGTAATAATGAGCTGCGACTGGAGGAACCTCCGCTCTCACTGCTGCCTCTCTGGCCATTGCTGGTGATAGGAGATAGTAATAATGAGCTGCGACTGGAGGAACCTCCGCTCTCACTGCCGCCTCTCTGACCATTGCTGGGTGATAGGAGATAGTAATAATGAGCTGCCACTGGAGGAACCTCCGCTCTCACTGCTGCCTCTCTGGCCATTGCTGGTGATAGGAGATAGTAATAATGAGCTGCGACTGGAGGAACCTCCGCTCTCACTGCTGCCTCTCTGGCCATTGCTGGTGATAGGAGATAGTAATAATGAGCTGCGACTGGAGGAACCTCCGCTCTCACTGCCGCCTCTCTGGCCATTGCTGGTGATAGGAGATAGTAATAATGAGCTGCCACTGGAGGAACCTCCGCTCTCACTGCCGCCTCTCTGACCATTGCTGGTGATAGGAGATAGTAATGGCTTTGTCTCTTCTAGCCTCAATACATTAAGTAGCATCTCCAAAACGGATGCGCAGGAAATGGTTGCTGTAGCCAGTAGCGGCCAATCAGATTCCTGTGTGGCACTTTTCTTACATGTCCCCATGTTTAGGAGCCGCAGACATGAGACACAATGGAGAAATAAATATTGCGCTCAGTGATGCGGTCACGCGGCAGCGGGTGTGTACGTGGACCCCTCTGCAGCTCTGCACCTCTATGGCTCCATGCATAAACACTACGTACAAAGATCATTAAAAAAAATAGCTGATGGATTTGTCTAAGTATGTAACCGGTGACTTGTGGTTCATATTGTATACATGGGGTAGCACAGTGGTCAGCATTGGTGTTTCTCAATGCTGGTGTGAAGGGACCATATCTGCGTGGAGACTGTGTATTCTCCCAGTGGTTAGGGGATTTCCTCCCGCACTCCGAAAACTTACTGGTAGCTGCAGACAGAAATATGCCCCATATTTAGATTGTGAGCTCCGGGGTATGATGCGTAATATTGTAGCTTTATAGAAATGATCTAAAAAACAAATCTTTTAATTAGCAGACCTTGCTGGAACTTGTAGTTAGACAAGCAAAGAGGCCCAGGTTTCCCAGCAGCGAATGCCAATTTCACGAGCGACATAGCCTTATATAAACCGCTTAGTCCTTGTTCCCCTCCTTTCAGCGTGTGTCCTTGTGTTGCAGGAAGCTCCTCCGCGAGGACCAGTTAGAGGCTGTGACCAAGACAGCCCAGCAGGAGGAGCTGGAGAGACGCAAACGCCTGGAGCAGCAGAGGAAGGACTATCCGTTGCCTATGCTCCCCACCTTGCCTGCTGTACCCCTAGACTTCCTCCATGGTACAGTTGTCTGGTGGTCGGAGTGTGATGACTGTGGAAGTTCTGTAATATGTTACAGAGAATAAACTGATTATTAATGTTTTATTTGTTCTGCAGAAGAAATAGAGTTAAGGTCGGCGGATGTATCGCAGCTGGTGGGAGATCAGGAGATTATCTGTCTGGATAGTAGCAGCGGGGACAGTGAGGATGACACTCAGCGGGCCGTCCTGGGCATAAAAGATGGTGAGAGGCAGATAGGTGTGTGGTGTGCCATGTTGTGCCAGTGCAGAATACATTTATATTAATCATCATTTACTCTCTGACCCCGTCTTTTCCCCTCCCATTTATCATCACTCTGTCCTCATTCTTTACCACTTTTCTCTGCCTCCCCTACATCATCCCTCTGTCCTCATCCTTTACCCCTGCTCTCTCTCTCCCTTTATCATCCCTCTGTCCTCATCCTTTACCCCTCCTCTCTCTCTCTCTCCCTTTATCATCCCTCTGTCCTCATCCTTTACCCCTGCTCTCTCTCTCTCTCCCTTTATCATCCCTCTGTCCTCATCCTTTACCCCTGCTCTCTCTCTCTCTCCCTTTATCATCCCTCTGTCCTCATCCTTTACCCCTCCTCTCTCTCTCCCTTTATCATCCCTCTGTCCTCATCCTTTACCCCTGCTCTCTCTCTCTCTCTCTCTCTCTCTCTCTCTCTCTTTATCATCCCTCTGTCATCCTTTACCCCTCCTCTCTCACTCTCTCCCTTTATCATCCCTCTGTCCTCATCCTTTACCCCTCCTCTCTCTCCCTTTATCATCCCTCTGTCCTCATCCTTTACCCCTCCTCTCTCTCTCTCCCTTTGTCATCCCTCTGTTCTCATCCTTTACCCCTCCTCTCTCTCTCTCCCTTTATCATCCCTCTGTCCTCATCCTTTACCCCTCCTCTCTCTCTCTCTCCCTTTATCATCCCTCTGTCCTCATCCTTTACCCCTGCTCTCTCTCTCTCTCCCTTTATCATCCCTCTGTCCTCATCCTTTACCCCTGCTCTCTCTCTCTCTCCCTTTATCATCCCTCTGTCCTCATCCTTTACCCCTCCTCTCTCTCTCCCTTTATCATCCCTCTGTCCTCATCCTTTACCCCTCCCCTCTCTCTCTCTCTCTCCCTTTATCATCCCTCTGTCCTCATCCTTTACCCCTGCTCTCTCTCTCTCTCTCTCTCTCTCTTTATCATCCCTCTGTCCTCATCCTTTACCCCTCCTCTCTCACTCTCTCCCTTTATCATCCCTCTGTCCTCATCCTTTACCCCTCCTCTCTCTCCCTTTATCATCCCTCTGTCCTCATCCTTTACCCCTCCTCTCTCTCTCTCCCTTTGTCATCCCTCTGTTCTCATCCTTTACCCCTCCTCTCTCTCTCTCCCTTTATCATCCCTCTGTCCTCATCCTTTACCCCTCCTCTCTCTCTCTCTCTCTCTCTCTCTCACACTCTCTCTCACACTCCCACTCTCTCTCTCACACTCCCTTTATCATCCCTCTGTCCTCATCCTTTACCCCTCCTCTCTCTCACACTCCCTTTATCATCTTTCTGTCCTCATCCTTTACCCCTCTTCTCCCTCTCTCACACTCCCTTTATCATCCCTCTGTCCTCATCCTTTACCACTCTTCTCTGTCTTCCCTTAATCGTCCATCTGTCCTCATCCTTTACCCCTCCTCTCTCTCTCACACTCCCTTTATCATCCCTCTGTCCTCATCCTATACCCCTCTTCTCTCCCTCACCTTAATTATCCATCTGTCCTCATCCTTTACCCCTCCCCCCTCTCTCTCTCTCTCTCTCTCTCTCTCCCTTTATCATCCCTCTGTCCTCATCCTTTACCCCTCCTCTCTCTCTCTCTCCCTTTATCATCCCTCTGTCCTCATCCTTTACCCCTCCTCTCTCTCTCTCCCTTTATCATCCCTCTGTCCTCATCCTTTACCCCTCCTCTCTCTCTCTCCCTTTACCATTCCTCTGTCCTCATCCTTTACCCCTCCTCTCTCTCTCTCCCTTTATCATCCCTCTGTCCTCATCCTTTACCCCTCCCCTCTCTCTCTCTCTCTCTCTCTCTCTCTCTCACTCTTTCACACTCCCACTCTCTCTCTCACACTCCCTTTATCATCCCTCTGTCCTCATACTTTACCCCTCCTCTCTCTCTCTCACACTCCCTTTATCATCCCTCTGTCCTCATCCTTTACCCCTCTTCTCCCTCTCTCACACTCCCTTTATCATCCCTCTGTCCTCATCCTTTACCCCTCTTCTCTGTCTTCCCTTAATCGTCCATCTGTCCTCATCCTTTACCCCTCCCCCCCCCCCTCTCTCTCTCTCTCTCCCTTTATCATCCCTCTGTCCTCATCCTTTACCCCTCCCCTCTCTCTCTCTCTCTCATCCCTCTGTCCTCATCCTTTACCCCTTCTCTCTCTCTCTCTCTCTCTCTCTCTCTCTCTCTCTCCCTTTATTATCCCTCTGTCCTCATCCTTTACCCCTCCCCCCCCCCTCTCTCTCTCTCTCTCTCTCTCTCTCTCTCTCTCTCTCTCTCTCTCTCTCTCTCTCTCATCCCTCTGTCCTCATCCTTTACCCCTCTTCTCTCCCTCACCTTAATTATCCCTTTGTCCTCGTACTTTCACCTTCATCGCCCTCTCCCTTTAATCCTTCCTCTGTCATTAATCTTTCATCACTCATCCCTACTTCCATCCATCTTCTTCTCTGTCCCTTTGCTATAATACTCTCTCTCTCTCTTCCCCATGCCAATCCCTTATCCTCAATTCTTTCCTAATTCTCCATTTCTCTTGTTTTCCATATCACCCTTCCCTCTCTTCTCCATCCCATTTACCCTAATCCCATATTCCTTTATTATACCCTCCTTGATTCCTTTATTATACCCTCCTTGATTCCTTTGTATGATTTCCCTCTTTCCCTATCTCCTTCTCTTCCTCTAATTGTCTACTCCTTCTCCCTTGTCGTCCTCTCCCTCCGATGTTACAGAAATAATTGAGCTGAGCTCAGGGGATGAGGACTCTCTGCAGGTTGAGGACAGCGGCGATTCCACCAATGAGGCTGATGATGATATCGGCAACGAGAACAGCGGCTCTCACGTCAATGACACAGTGAACCATCCTGATGCTTTAGGCCAGGTCCTCGTCAATATTAACCACCCGCCCAATGAGAAGGACATTTTCTTGGCTCCACAACTGGCCCGAGCTGTGAAACCACACCAGGTGTGTATCCTCAGGCTTTCCCTGGGTACGATGAACCCGTGTCCTCTCGCTCCACTTCCGCTTATATCTTGCTCTCCGTGTTCTCAGATTGGAGGCATCCGTTTCCTGTACGACAACCTGGTGGAGTCTCTGGAGAGGTTCTCCGGCAGCAGTGGATTCGGCTGTATTTTGGCACACAGCATGGGATTGGGGAAGACTCTGCAGGTCATCTCGTTCCTGGACGTGCTCTTCCGGAACACGTCAGCCAAGACTGTGCTAGCGATTGTACCGGTGAGAACCGCGTTATATCTGCTCTGCTCAATGCCCTATGTTACTCCTTTGTCTGTTGCTATTCATGCTGTGTTGACTTTAAATAATGTAGATGGTTTATGATTGGACCCACAAGTTCTTAAAAATAAAAAAAGTTTAAAAATGGACTTGATAGGTTCATCTAAAATACCTGATGGCTCTGGGGTCATGAATTCCATTCCTGTGTTTCTTCCTGCGTTGACCGATCCTGATATCAACCTTAAAGAAATTCACTGCAAATACTTTGCATAGAGCACCATCTTCAGGCGATGAGAAAGTACTGCATCCCAGTTACGTTACTACCATCCTACAGAATGTCTCCTAGCAGTCATCGTCATCTTCTTATTATTATTATCCTTTATTTATGTGGCGCCACAAGGGTTCCGCAGCGCCAATTACAGAGTACATATACACATAATCAAAATGGGAAAACAGTGACTTACAGTTGAATATGATATAGGACAAGTACAGGGTAACTATACATAGCTACATCAGCAGATGACACTGACATAAGTATCAGGGTGGCCAAAAACCGCAGGATTTGGGGCAGTCGAGGATATTAAAGTGTGAAAAGGATAAGCACATGAGGGAAGAGGGCCCTGCTCATGAGAGCTTACATTCTAAAGGGGAGGGGCAGACAGACAGGGGTGACACAGATGGGGTACATAGAGAGCGTGGAACAGAGGGTTAGGATGAGATTTGGCTGGGTTTGGTGAAGAAGTGGGTCTTAAGAGCCCGTTTGAAGTTTTGTAGAGAGGTGGAGAGTCTGAGGGGGAGAGGTAGGGAATTCCAGAGAAAGGGAGCAGCACGTGTGACATCTTGGAGATAGGAGTGGGAGGAAGTAATCAGTAGGCAGGAGAGGTAACATAGTATTTGAGGTTGAAAAGAGGCAAAATGCCCACCGTGTTCAAGGTGGCGTGCATTAGCAGAGTGAAGAGGACGGGTGGGAGTGTAAAGGGAGCTAAAGTCAGATATGTAGATGGGAGAGGAGTGGGTGAGGGCTTTGTAAGTGAGTGTGAGAAGTTTGAATTGGATTCTGAAGGGAAGGGGAGCCAGTGAAGGACTAGTAAGAGAGGAGAGGTGGACGTAGTGCGTTTGGTGAGGAAGTAACCAGTTGGCAGGAGAGGCGGCGTGTATTTTTGGAGCTAAGAGGACGGGTGGGAGTGTAAAGGGAGATAAGGTCAGAGATGTAGATGGGAGAGGAGTGGGTGAGGGCTTTGTGAGTGTGAGAAGCTTGAAATGGATTCTGAAAGGGAAGGGGAGCCAGTGAAGGTCTAGTAAGAGAGGAGAGGTGGATGTAGTGCGTTTTGTGAGGAAGATGAGCCAGACAGCAGCATTGAGGATAGATTGGAGTGGAGAGAGGTATCTGTCAGGGATGAGCCCCTCAGGGATACCCAGATGTACCCAAAGCCTAGTGCTCCAGTGACTAGAGGAACAGTCACCCAACAGTCGCAGGTACAGTCTGATCATGATCCGATCATTCTTACCTTTAATCATCAGAAAGAGCTTTTAATAATATACTGGTATAACACGAATCACGTCTAAACTATTTACTTTTACAGAATATTGTAAATTGGCAGGCTGTGTCTATTTTGTTTCTGGATTGTGTTGTACTTCCCTCTAGTTTTGATCGAAAAAATAAAATAAAAAAAATCTTCCTTTATGCAAAACTATATTACAACGTTAAATACATGTGCTGCTTAGTGTTGCATCCGTACAGTGCCGCTACACGCCGTCCTTGCTTCTGTTTCTGTGAAATGTTTGGATCATTGTTGAATACGCAAAGCCGAAACAGGAATGTTCTGCCCAATACAGTACCGGATATGGCTTAGAGGGTTCAGTTTAGGGATCATGGGTAATGTAATGTTGGGTGGTCTGCAGGGGATTATAATACACTATAGAGGCATATACAGACATTGCCACGAGTGCTGTATGCGTTTCCTGCTTGAAGAACTCAAATGTGGGTCACCGTGGGAGGGTTCCCCAACATCCCACTGATGGGGTGTGGGCATATCTAGGCAGGTACTTCTCTGAGAGTGGGGAATGCCAATGTATGGCCACTGGTCCTCTTCCGGATGACGTCTCACTTTTGGTTATCCCTCTATTGCAGGTAAACACTCTACAGAACTGGCTGGCCGAATTCAACATGTGGCTTCCTGCGCCAGAAACATTGCCTGCTGACCACAACCATGAGCTGCTCCAGCCGCGGTCGTTCAAGGTCCACACTATGAATGATGAGCACAAGTAGGTGTCCTATAGGCAGTCAGTGACTGGGGGGGATTGTTGTAGCCGCCTGCATTTATTCTCAAAGCATTTCACCCGTGTGTGGAAAGGACGATCCAGTCCTATACTGTTTCTTGTTATAGTCTTTATCTGTGTTCTCCCCCCAGGACAACAGTTGCTCGAGCCAAAGTTGTAAATGACTGGTCAACCTCTGGGGGAGTCCTCCTGATGGGGTATGAGATGTACCGGCTTCTGTCCCTCAAGAAATCCTTCACTGTGGGGAGGAAGAAGAGAAGTAAGAAAGCGGCGGGACCGGTCATCATAGACTTAGACGAGGAAGACCGCCAGCAGGAGATGCTGAAAGGTCCGCTTGGGAAGACTGCATCGCCCTCCTTACTGTCACCCCAGCGTATTCCTACTCTGATTGTTTTGTTCTTCCCTTCCTTAGGGATAGAGAAAGCACTGTCCCGCCCCGGGCCGGATGTTGTCATCTGTGATGAGGGCCATCGTATAAAGAACTGTCACGCCAGCACGTCTCAGGCCCTGAAGAACATTCGCTCCCGAAGGAGGGTGGTGCTGACGGGCTACCCGCTGCAGAACAACCTCATCGAGTACTGGTGCATGGTAGACTTTGTGCGGCCGGACTTTCTGGGCACGCGGCAGGAGTTTAGCAACATGTTTGAGAGACCCATCCTAAATGGACAGTGTACAGACAGCACCCCCCAGGACAAGCGGCTGATGAGATATCGCAGCCACGTGCTGCATAGCCTGCTGGAAGGCTTTGTACAGAGGTAAGGCGCTCACCCGTCGGGGAACGTACTTCCAGGTGCTTTCTTACACAAGCGCACGCTTCCTGCAGGAGAACGTCCTTTGTTAGCAGTGTCTCTGTTCGTATCAGCTGTATATAATACACGTACATTTGTCCTTCTCTTCTCTCCCATCACTCTGTTGTTTAGACGTGGACACACTGTTTTGAAGGCTCAGCTCCCATCTAAAGAAGAGCATGTTATCTTGGTGCGCCTGTCTCCGATCCAGCGGGCCCTGTACACGGAGTTCATGAACCGATTCCGAGATGCGGGGAATAGTGGATGGCTGGGCCTGAACCCTCTGAAAGCTTTCTGTGTGTGCTGCAAGGTGAGTGATGTATGCCACAGCATGTCCTCTGGGGGTTGCCCGGGCGGCGGCCCGTCCTCTGGGGGGTGCCCGGGCGGCGGCCCGTCCTCTGGGGGGTGCCCGGGCGGCGGCCCGTCCTCTGGAGCACAATGAGCCACACAGCGGGTACAGACAGACTCAACAGGGGCTTGAAGATGGAACCTGTTTAATAAAGTGAATTATATCTGCTTATTATTATAATTGATTACAAGTTGGAAAACCTCTTACTATTAAAAGAAAGCCTAAATCTCTCTTACTAAGGGGGTGAGAACTGTTTCCAGTTCTGAGATCTGATCATTATCACCAGTTAATCTCTGCCCCTGACGGTTGTGAGACGTGTACCCTAACAGCAGGTGCGTCCTCTCAGGTGCGTCCTCTCAGGTGCGTCCTCTCAGGTGCGTCCTCTCAGGTGCGCTTCCTGCGTGTGGGCAGGCCAATGCTTCGCCTGCGGTGATGAGAGGAAGAGACCTTTCATTTGGGAAGAGAGGGGATTTTTGGTGCAGGACATTGAGTAGAGATTACGGTGATGGAAGTTGTTCAGGTTGTCGAATACCCTTCACTGGCCGCAGATTACACTTTACTTTAAAATAAGAGCTGCGGCTGACGGTACATAAAGCAGGATTGAGCTTGTGGACACAGGCGGAGGCTTGAAAGCCATCCATGATCTCCAGGCATCTGTAGATCAGATCCTCCTAGCCTCCAGCAGCTGCTGACCTGGTACATCCCGCAGTTCCAGACACTCGTCTGACACTTGGCGCTCAGCTAGCCACAGAAGCCTGCGGAGGTGTGAGCAGAAGTCCGTTATGGGCTGACATTGGGAGACTAGAGTCGCTGATGAATCCGGATGATAATGTCTGTGTTTATTTTGTTTGCACTTATGTGTGTGTTGTTGCATGACTGGTAGACAGAACCCTCTCCGAGCCATGAGTGTAACTTCTCTTCTTCCCGTCTCAGATTTGGAATCACCCCGATGTGCTCTATGAGGCCCTGCAAAAGGAGAATCTAGCCAATGAGCAGGATCTGGATGTAGATGACCTTGGTACCAACACCCGATGCCAGCCCCAAAATGCAAAGGTCAAGGTGGAGCCTGGTACCCTGGGAGCTCTTATGGGAGAGGCTGCCAACAGTAAACTCCTGCAGGGAATGGCCATTAACGCCAGCCAGGAGAAAGCCAATCAAGTCGTTACCTATGAATGGGTAAGTGGCGAGGTTTCACATTGCGGCATCGCCCGGTTGAGCAGGGGCCGCACCTCTGTCCCGGCCTAGAGCATTGAGGTGCATGGTGACCGCCTTCAGTCATTGACTTCTTCTACTGCTTCTTCAGGCTAAGGAGATAATGTCCGACTACCAGACGGGCGTGCTGCAGAACTCCCCCAAAATGGTTCTGCTTTTCCACCTGATTGAGGACAGCATGAGGTTGGGTGACAAGACCCTAGTGTTCAGGTAAGGGATCCTAGGCAAGGTGTGGAGAAGGGAGACAGAGAGTAACTAGTTCTACACTGAGTAACGTGTCCTCCTCCTCTCAGTCAGAGCCTTTCCACACTGACCATCATGGAGGAGTTCTTGGCTAAGAGACCCATGCCGGCCACACCAGGTTCCGAAGGGCAGGAGGCCCACACGTGGGTCCGGAACGTCAACTATTACCGTGAGTGGTCCACAGTGATACGGATGTTTGTGTCTGTGTCCATCTTATGGGGGGAGCTTCACCTACAGAGGACTGTGTATTTTTATCTCCCTTCTTCCTACATTGCTCTGTCTGACTGCTGCCGTCTTTCCTCCTCCTCTTCCCGTAGGACTGGATGGCAGCACCTCGGCCTCAGAAAGGGAGCGGCTAATAAACCAGTTTAATGACCCCGCCAACCACAACGTCTGGCTGTTTCTGCTTTCCACCCGGTGAGTGCAAGAAGGGGCGTCAGAATTTCTGCGATAGGTGTTAGCCGGCGACGTCCGTTTTATTTTTCTCTAACGTCCTAAGTGGATGCTGGGGACTCCGTAAGGACCATGGGGATTAGCGGCTCCGCAGGAGACTGGGCACAACTAAAAAAAAGCTTTAGGACTACCTGGTGTGCACTGGCTCCTCCCACTAAGACCCTCCTCCAGACCTCAGTTAGATTCTTGTGCCCGGCTGAGCTGGATGCACACTAGGGGCTCTCCTGAGCTCCTAGAAAGAAAGTATATTTAGGTTTTTTATTTTACAGTGAGATCTGCTGGCAACAGACTCACTGCAGCGAGGGACTAAGGGGAGAAGAAGCGAACCTACCTAACAGGTGGTAGTTTGGGCTTCTTAGGCTACTGGACACCATTAGCTCCAGAGGGATCGACCGCAGGACCCGACCTTGGTGTTCGTTCCCGGAGCCGCGCCGCCGCCCCCCTTACAGAGCCAGAAGCATGAAGAGTCCGGAAAATCGGCGGCAGAAGACTTCGGTCTTCACCAAGGTAGCGCACAGCACTGCAGCTGTGCGCCATTGCTCCTCATGTACACCTCACACTCCGGTCACTGATGGGTGCAGGGCGCTGGGGGGGGCGCCCTGAGGGCAATATATGACAAATTGGCTGGCAAATCTACATCATATATAGTCCTAGAGGCTATATAGATGTAAAATAACCCCTGCCAGTATTCCAGAAAAAGCGGGAGAAAGTCCACCGAAAAAGGGGCGGGGCTTCTCCCTCAGCACACTGGCGCCATTTTCTCTTCACAGTGCAGCTGGAAGACAGCTCCCCAGGCTCTCCCCTGTAGTTTTCAGGCTCAAAGGGTTAAAAAGAGAGGGGGGGGGGGGGCACTAAATTTAGGTGCAATATATGTATACAAGCAGCTATTTGGGGAAAAATCACTCAGTTATAGTGTTAATCCCTGCATTATATAGCGCTCTGGTGTGTGCTGGCATACTCTCGGTCTCCCCAAAGGACTTTGTGGGGTCCTGTCCTCAGTCAGAGCATTCCCTGTGTGTGTGCGGTGTGTCGGTACGGCTGTGTCGACATGTTGGATGAGGAAGGTTACGTGGAGGCGGATAAATGGGATGTCGCCCCCTGTGGGGCCGACACCAGAGTGGATGGATAGGTGGAAGGTATTAACCGACAGTGTCAACTCCTTACATAAAAGGCTGGATGACGTAACAGCTGTGGGACAGCCGGCTTCTCAGCCCGCGCCTGCCCAGGCGTCTCAAAGGCCATCAGGGGCTCAAACAACGCCCGTTACCTCAGATGGCAGAAACAGATGTCGACACGGAGTCTGACTCCAGTGTCGATGAGGTTGAGACATATACACAATCCACTAGGAACATCCGTTACATGATCTCGGCAATGAAAAATGTGTTACGCATTTTCTGACATGAACCCAAGTACCACATAAAAGGGGTTTTATTTTTGGGGAGAAAAAGCAGCCAGTGTTTTGTTCCCCCATCAGATGAATGAATGAAGTGTGTAAAGAAGCGTGGTTTCCCAAGATAAGAAACTGGTAATTTCTAAAAAGTTACTGATGGCGTACCCTTTCCCGCCAGAGGATAGGTCACGTTGGGAGATATCCCTTAGGGTGGATAAGGCGCTCACACGTTTGTCAAAAGGTGGCACTGCCGTCTTAGGATACGGCCACCTTGAAGGAACCTGCTGATAAAAAGCAGGAGGCGATCCTGAAGTCTGTATTTACACACTCAGGTTATATACTGAAACCTGCAATTGCCTCAGCATAAATAGTGCGGCTGCAGCGTGGTCTGATACCCTGTCAGATAATATTAATACGCTAAGACAGGGATAATATTTTGCTAACATTGAGCATATTTAAGACGTTGTCTTATATATAAAGGATGCACAGAGGGATATTTGCCGGCTGGCATCCAGAATTAATGCAATGTCCATTCTGCCAGGAGGGTATTAGAAACCCGGCAGTGGACAGGTGATGCTGCATTTAAAAGGCACATGGAGATTCTGCCTTATAAGGGTGAGGAATTGTTTGGGGATGGTCTCTGGGACCTCGTATCCACAGCAACAGCTGGGAAGAAAATTTTTTACCTCCAGGTTTCCTCACAAAAAGCCTAAGAAAGCACCGTATTTTCAGGTACAGTCCTTTCGGCTTCAGAAAAGCAAGCGGGTCAAAGGCGCTTCCTTTCTGCACAGAGACAAGGGAAGAAGGAAAAAGCTGCACCAGTCAGCCAGTTCCCAGGATCAAATATCTTCCCTCGCTTCCTCTGAGTCCACCGCATGACGCTGGGGCTCCACAGGTGGAGACAGGTGCGGTGGGGGCGCGTCTCGGGAACTGCAGGGACCAGTGGGCTTGCCCACAGGTGGATCCCTAGGTTCTGCAAGTAGTATCACAGGGATACAGGCTGGAGTTCGAGACGACTCCCCCTCGCCGTTGCCTCACATCAGCCTTGCCTGCTACCCTCGGAGAAAGGTAGTACTGGCGGCAATTCACAAGCTGTACTTCCAGCAGGTGAAATCAAGGTACCCCTCCTTCAACAAGGCCGGGGTTACTATTCCAAAATGTTGTGGTACCGAAACCAGACGGTTCGGTGAGACCCATTCTAAAATTGAAATCCTTGAACACTTATATACGAAGGTTCAAGTTCAAAATGGAATCGCTCAGGGCGATTATTGCAAGCCTGGAAAATTTCAGGGTATCACTGGACATCAAGGATACTTACCTGCACGTCCCTATTTACCCTCTTCACCAGGTGTACCTCAAAATTGTGGTACAGGATTGTCATTACCAATTCCAGACGTTGCCGTTGGTCTGTCCCCGGCACCGAGGGTATTTACCAAGGTAATGGCCGAAGTACTTATCCCGTACTTGGACGATCTCCTTATAAAGGCGAGGTCCGGGAGCAGTTGTTCGTCGGAGTAGCACTATCTCGGGAAGTGCTACAACAGCACGACTGGATTCTGAATATTCCAAAGTCGCAGCTGGTTCCTACGACGCGTCTACTGTTCCTGGGTATGGTTCTGGACACAGAACAGGATAAAAAGGGTTTCTCCCGGAGGAGAAGTCCAAGGAGTTGGCGTCTCTAGACGGAGACCTCCTAATACAAATACAGGTATCGGTGCATCAATGCACGCGAGCCTTGGGAAAGATGGTAGCTTCTTACGAAGAATTTCCATTCGCCAAGTCCCATGCAAGGATCTTCCAGTGGGATCTGTTGGACAAGTGGTCCGGGTCGCATCCTCGGATGCATTGGCGGATAACCCTGTCTCCAAGGGCCAGGGTGTCGCTGTGGTGGTGACTGCAGAGTGCTCATCTTCTAGGGGGCCGCAGATTCGGCATACAGGACTGGGTCCTGGTGACCACGGATGCCAGCCTTCAAGGCTGGGGGGCAGTCACACAGGGAAGAAACTTCCAAGGCCTATGGAAAAGTCAGGAGACTTCCCTACACATAAATGTTCTGGAACTATGGGCCATTTCCAATGCCCTAAGTCAGGTTAGACCCCTGCTTCAACACCGGCCGGTGCTGATCCAGTCAGACAACATCACGGCGGTCGCTCATGTAAACCGACAGGGCGGCACAAGAAGCAGGATGGCGATGGCAGGAGCCACAAGGATTCTCCGAGGGGCGGAAAATCATGTGTTAGCACTGTCAGCAGTGTTCATTCCCGGAGTGGACAACTGAGAAGCAGACTTTCTCAGCAGACACGACCTCCACCCGGGAGAGTGGGGACTTCATCCAGAAGTCTTCCAAATGATTGTACACTGTGGGGAAAGGCCACAGGTGGACAGGATGGCGTCCCGCCTCAACAAAAAGCTACAAAGATATTGCGCCAGGTCAAGGGACCCTCAGGCGATAGCTGTGGACGCTCTGGTAACACCGTGGGTGTACCAGTCGGTGTATGTGTTCCCTTCTCTGCCTCTCATACCCAGGGTAATGAGAATAATAAGAAGGAGAGGAGTAAGAACTATACTCATTGTTCCGGGTGGCCAAGAAGAGCTTGGTACCCAGAACTCCAAGAAATGATCTGAGGACCCATGGCCTCTGCCGCTCAGACAGGACCTGCTGCAGCAGGGGGCCTGTCTGTTCCAAGACGTACCGCGGCTGCGTTTGACGGCATGGCGGTTGAACGCCGGATCCTGAAGGAAAAAGGCATTCCGGAGGAAGTTATCCCTACGCTATTTAAAGCTAGGAAAGAAGTGAACGCAAACCATTATCACCGCATATGGCGGAAATATGTTGCATGCTGTGAGGCCAGTAAGGCCCCAAAGGAGGAATTTCAGCTAGGTCGATTTCTGCACTTCCTACAAGTCGGAGGTGACTATGGGCCTAAAATTGGGTTCTATTAAGGTCCAGATTTCGGCTCTATCGATTTTCTTCCAAAATAGAACTGGCTTCACTGCCTGAAGTTCAGACTTTTGTTAAGGGAGTGCTGCATAGTCAGCCCCCGTTTATGCCTCCAGTGGCACCGTGGGATCTCGACGTAGTGTTGGATTTCCTGAAGTCGCATTGAGTTGAGCCACTTAAATCCGTGGAGCTACAATACCTTACGTGGAAAGTGGTCATGCTGGGGGCCTTGGCGTCAGCCAGGGGTGTATCAGAATTGGCGGCTTTGTCAAAAGCTCTTATCTGTATTTTATATGGATAAGGCGGAATTGAGGACTCGTTCCCAATTCCTTCCTAAGGTGGTAGCAGTTTTTCATGTGAACCAACCTATTGTGGTGCCTGCGGCTACTTGGGACTTGGAGGATTCCAAGTTTCTGGACGTAGTCAGGGCCCTGAAAAGTATATGTTTCCAGGACGGCTGGAGTCAGGAAAACTGACTCGCTATTTATCCTGTATGCACCCAACAAGCTGGGTGCTCCTGCTTCTAAGCAGACTATTGCTCGCTGGATCTGTAGCACGATTCAACTTGCACATTCTGCGGCTGGACTGCCGCACCCTAAATCTGTGAAAGCCCATTCCACGAGGAAAGTGGGCTCTTCTTGGGCGGCTGCCCGAGGGGTCTCGGCTTTACAAATTTGCCGAGCTGTTACTTGGTCGGGTTCAAACACTCTTGCAAGAGTCTACAAGTTTGATACCCTGGCTGAGGAGGACCTAGAGTTTGCTCATTCGGTGCTGCAGAGTCAACCGCACTCTCCCGCCCGTTTGGGAGCTTTGGTATAATCCCCATGGTCCTTACGGAGTCCCCAGCATCCACTTAGGACGTTAGAGAAAATAAGATTTTACTCACCGGTAAATCTATTTCTCGTAGTCCGTAGTGGATGCTGGGCGCCCATCCCAAGTGCGGATTGTCTGCAATACTTGTACATAGTTATTGTTAACTAAAGGGTTATTGTTGAGCCATCTGTTGAGAGGCTTAGTTGTTATCATACTGTTAACTGGGTATAGTATCACGAGTTATACGGTGTGATTGGTGTGGCTGGTATGAGTCTTACCCAGGATTCAAAATCCTTCCTTATTGTGTCAGCTCGTCCGGGCACAGTATCCTAACTGAGGTCTGGAGGAGGGGCATAGTGGGAGGAGCCAGTGCACACCAGGTAGTCCTAAAGCTTTTTTTAGTTGTGCCAGTCTCCTGCGGAGCCGCTAATCCCCATGGTCCTTACGGAGTCCCCAGCATCCACTACGGACTACGAGAAATAGATTTACCGGTGAGTAAAATCTTATTTTTACCAACCTCACCAAATTTCTTCCAGTGCCGGCTGTCTCGGGGTCAACCTGATTGGCGCCAACAGAGTGGTGGTGTTTGACGCCTCTTGGAACCCGTGCCACGACGCCCAGGCTGTGTGCCGGGTGTACAGATACGGGCAGAGGAAACCCTGTAACATTTACCGGCTAGTCTCTGACTTCACCCTAGAGAGGAAGATCTACGACCGCCAGATAAGCAAGCAGGGAATGTCGGGTGAGCAGGGAAGCCGGGTGGGAGCAGTTATACGGCTGGTGGTGGGGACGGCGAGTAAGTCAGCGTTGTTCTCTCTTTCAGACCGCGTGGTGGACGACCTAAACCCAGACGTGAATTTCACCCGCCGGGAGGTGGAGAATCTGCTGCACTTTGTGGAAGAGGAGCCGGACCTGTTGCGTCAGCATCTTGAACCTTCTAATTTCTGCGAGACGGTCCTGCATAAAGCATGTGTTTTGTACCCCCACCTTATTACCAAGGTAAAACACAAGGCCGCTATGGGGCAAATATTTTGTGTCTTTGCATTGTGGGTAAAGCATCTTTCCAATATGACCCCCCCTCTCTACCTGGTCCTTCAGGATCCTTTCCAGCACGAGTCTCTTCTCCTTGATCGCAAAGAGCAAAAACTGACGCAGGCCGAGAAGAAAGCAGCAAAGCGCAGTTACGAGGAAGAGAAACGGGCGTCTGTTCCCTACACCCGGCCGTCCTATACCCAGTACTACCCCTCACAGGACCACAGCCTGGCAAATATTCCAGCTTTTAGCCAGCGGAACTGGTGAGAACAGAGCGGACGATAGAACAGAGGGGACAAGACCTTAGGCCGACCGTGCCGACAACGTCATTGCTTTTTCTCCGCAGGCGCCAGTTCCTGAAGGGGGAAGACAGGCCGGTGGCTAGTGTTCGGCCCGTGCAGTCCACACCCATCCCCATGATGCCCCGTCACATTCCTGGGAGCCACGCCGGATCTGCCTCGGGCTCCGTCCACTTTAACTTCCCTGTAAACTATCTGCAGAGAGCCGGGGTCCTGGTCCAGAAGGTGGTCACCACCACAGGTCAGTGTAGACTCCACACAAGGAGTGCCAGTCGTTCAGAGGTGGTTGTGTGCAGAAGCAGATGGAGACAGCGGGAGAGAAGGGGGATATATTAAAGGGTAAAAGTCATTGTCACTAGTAACTAAATTCTCCTTCATCCACTAGGGGACACTGGAGAGCAGTTACAATGGGGGTAGGGGATATAGTAGATATAATACACAATGCGCCCGCTTTATTCTGATTGTGTATTAGAAACCTGCTGAGATCAGATAGGAAAAGATCAGCACATCCCAAATTAATGTTTAAAATTTTTGCTGCAACTACATCAGTAGACTCTTGTAACATCGCTGCAGAGCGTTTCTCGCTTATACAGCCACACAGGTTCAACAGATCTGCAGAGCTTTACTCCCAAAAACAACTACACAGGTGCAGCACTGCTGCAAAACGTTTCCCCCGTACACAGGTGCGACAGTGCTGCAGAGCTGTTCTCTCGTACACAGTCACACAGGTGACTCAATTCTGCAGAGCATTTCTCCTGTACACTACCACACAGGTGACACAATGCTTCTCCTGTACACTGACACACACAGGAGCCACAATGCTGCAGAGTATTTCTCCCTTAAACCACCGTAAAGGTGCAGCAATCCTGCAGAGCGTTTGTCCCGTACGCTGCCACAAAGTGCAATAATTTATGTCCAAATTATTAAACCCCACTACTGCAAATACAGTGTATAAACTGCAAATAGAGGCTGGCATGGAACAATGGATACAGTATATATGCACGTGGGGCGGCCCTAAGTGTCTGTATATAAATGCCGCGTTGGACGCTTTGAACTTATATCCTTTCTGTTTATTCAGCTCCCTCCAATTCCCATAATGCTTTGCACATCACAGTGGTGGCCGGAGCACGCACAGCGCAGAACAGTTGTAGAAACGTTTCGTTTTACGTTTATTCACATATTTATAAACAATACAACGCGGACAACTAGCAGGACTGGGAATCAGGAGTTAGAGCCTTCGTTCAGCTTTGCCGTCGCGAGACACATAAACTTTCCGCCGAGGATGGTAGAATGATCTCTCGGTTTGGGCATCTGTGTGGTTTGCAGTTGGACATAGAATGGGCTGATTGATCAGATTGCGTTCAGTCACTATAGGAGCCTGTTAGAGTTCTGCCCCCGGAGAGGTTACAGCGGGGCAGATACGGAGAGGCCGGAGGTGACCTTTACTGCTCTTCTTTCCAGACATCGTTATTCCTGGAATGACCACATCCACGGACGTACAGGCGCGGATCAGCGCTGGCGAGAGCATACACGTCATCCGCGGCACAAAAGGTAAGCTGTCCAGAGGGGTACGGAGGTACTCTGTACATGGAGAGAGAGGGAAGATGCCCCCATTACCCCCCTAGGGCCGGGGGGAGTATCTGCTCTGTGTGGGGACTGTGATATATTGCCTATCTGCTGTGTGAAATGACTGCTGTCTGCTTTGTGTTTGCAGGAACATATATCCGTACCAGTGATGGGCGGATATTTGCCATCAGGTCAAGCAGCAAACACAAGAGCCCCGAAGGCCGGCGTCCTGGGTCGTTCGGTAAGATATTAGCTGTGTGGTGAATATGTCCTTGTCGCCAGTACTGGTTCTCTTACTAGCCTGGCTCTATGCTGCTCCAGCCTCACCCCCTGCTGCTCCAGCCTCACCCCCTGCTGCTCCTGTAGCCGTGCCCCCTGCTGCTCCAGCCTCACCCCCTGCTGCTCCAGCCTCACCCCCTGCTGCTCCAGCCTCACCCCCTGCTGCTCCTGTAGCCGTGCCCCCTGCTGCTCCTGTAGCCGTGCCCCCTGCTGCTCCTGTAGCCGTACCCCCTGCTCTCCTGTAGCCGTGCCCCCTGCTGCTCCTGTAGCCGTGCCCCCTGCTGCTCCTGTAGCCGTGCCCCCTGCTGCTCCTGTAGCCGTGCCCCCTGCTGCTCCTGTAGCCGTGCCCCCTGCTGCTCCTGTAGCCGTGCCCCCTGCTGCTCCTGTAGCCGTGCCCCCTGCTGCTCCTGTAGCCGTGCCCCCTGCTGCTCCTGTAGCCGTGCCCCCTGCTGCTCCTGTAGCCGTGCCCCCAGCTGCTCCTGTAGCCGTGCCCCCAGCTGCTCCTGTAGCCGTGCCCCCAGCTGCTCCCCCTGCTGCTCCTGTAGCCGTGCCCCCTGCTGCTCCTGTAGCCGTGCTGTAGCCGTGCCCCCTGCTGCTCCTGTAGCCGTGCCCCCTGCTGCTCCTGTAGCCGTGCCCCCAGCTGCTCCTGTAGCCGTGCCCCCTGCTGCTCCTGTAGCCGTGCCCCCTGCTGCTCCTGTAGCCGTGCCCCCAGCTGCTCCTGTAGCCGTGCCCCCAGCTGCTCCTGTAGCCGTGCCCCCAGCTGCTCCCCCTGCTGCTCCTGTAGCCGTGCCCCCTGCTGCTCCTGTAGCCGTGCTGTAGCCGTGCCCCCTGCTGCTCCTGTAGCCGTGCCCCCTGCTGCTCCTGTAGCCGTGCCCCCTGCTGCTCCTGTAGCCGTGCCCCCTGCTGCTCCTGTAGCCGTGCCCCCTGCTGCTCCTGTAGCCGTGCCCCCTGCTGCTCCTGTAGCCGTGCCCCCTGCTGCACCTGTAGCCGTGCCCCCTGCTGCTCCTGTAGCCGTGCCCCCTGCTGCTCCTGTAGCCGTGCCCCCCTGCTGCTCCTGTAGCCGTGCCCCCCTGCTGCTCCTCTAGCCGTGCCCCCCGCTGCTCCTCTAGCCGTGCCCCCCGCTGCTCCTTAGCCGTGCCCCCCGCTGCTCCTTTAGCCGTGCCCCCCGCTGCTCCTTTAGCCGTGCCCCCCGCTGCTCCTTTAGCCGTGCCCCCCGCTGCTCCTTTAGCCGTGCCCCCAGCTGCTCCTGTAGCCGTGCCCCCAGCTGCTCCCCCTGCTGCTCCTGTAGCCGTGCCCCCTGCTGCTCCTGTAGCCGTGCTGTAGCCGTGCCCCCTGCTGCTCCTGTAGCCGTGCCCCCTGCTGCTCCTGTAGCCGTGCCCCCTGCTGCTCCTGTAGCCGTGCCCCCTGCTGCTCCTGTAGCCGTGCCCCCTGCTGCTCCTGTAGCCGTGCCCCCTGCTGCTCCTGTAGCCGTGCCCCCTGCTGCTCCTGTAGCCGTGCCCCCTGCTGCTCCTGTAGCCGTGCCCCCTGCTGCTCCTGTAGCCGTGCCCCCCTGCTGCTCCTGTAGCCGTGCCCCCCTGCTGCTCCTCTAGCCGTGCCCCCCGCTGCTCCTCTAGCCGTGCCCCCCGCTGCTCCTTAGCCGTGCCCCCCGCTGCTCCTTTAGCCGTGCCCCCCGCTGCTCCTTTAGCCGTGCCCCCCGCTGCTCCTTTAGCCGTGCCCCCCGCTGCTCCTTTAGCCGTGCCCCCCGCTGCTCCTTTAGCCGTGCCCCCCGCTGCTCCTTTAGCCGTGCCCCCCGCTGCTCCTTTAGCCGTGCCCCCCGCTGCTCCTTTAGCCGTGCCCCCTGCTGCTCCTTTAGCCGTGTCCCCCCGCTGCTCCCTGCTGCTCCTCCAGCCTCGCTCCCTGCTGCTCCTCCAGCCTCGCCCCCTGCTGCTCCTCCAGCCACGCCCCCTGCTGCTCCTCCAGCCTCGCCCCCCTGCTGCTCCTGTAGCCTCGCCCCCTGCTGCTCCTGTAGCCTCGCCCCCTGCTGCTCCTGTAGCCTCGCCCCCTGCTGCTCCTGTAGCCTCGCCCCCTGCTGCTCCTGTAGCCGTGCCCCCTGCTGCTCCTGTAGCCGTGCCCCCTGCTGCTCCTGTAGCCGTGCCCCCCTGCTGCTCCTTTAGCCGTGCCCCCCGCTGCTCCTCTAGCCGTGCCCCCCGCTGCTCCTTAGCCGTGCCCCCCGCTGCTCCTTTAGCCGTGCCCCCCGCTGCTCCTTTAGCCGTGTCCCCCCGCTGCTCCTGTAGCCGTGCCCCCCGCTGCTCCTCCAGCCGTGCCCCCCGCTTCTCCTCCAGCCTCGCCTCCCGCTGCTCCTCCAGCCTCGCCTCCCGCTGCTCCTCCAGCCTCGCCCCCCGCTGCTCCTCCAGCCTCGCCCCCCGCTGCTCCTTCAGCCTCGCTCCCTGCTGCTCCTCCAGCCTCGCCCCCTGCTGCTCCTCCAGCCTCGCCCCCTGCTGCTCCTCCAGCCTCGCCCCCCTGCTGCTCCTGTAGCCTCGCCCCCTGCTGCTCCTGTAGCCTCGCCCCCTGCTGCTCCTGTAGCCTCGCCCCCTGCTGCTCCTGTAGCCTCGCCCCCTGCTGCTCCTGTAGCCTCGCCCCCTGCTGCTCCTGTAGCCGTGCCCCCTGCTGCTCCTGTAGCCGTGCCCCCTGCTGCTCCTGTAGCCGTGCCCCCTGCTGCTCCTGTAGCCTCGCCCCCCTCTGCTCCTGTAGCCTCGCCCCCCTCTGCTCCTTTAGCCTCGCCCCCCTCTGCTCCTGTAGCCGTGCCCCCCGCTGCTCCTCCAGCCTCGCCCCCCGCTGCTCCTCCAGCCTCGCCCCCCGCTGCTCCTCCAGCCTCGCCCCCCGCTGCTCCTCCAGCCTCGCCCCCCGCTGCTCCTCCAGCCTCGCCCCCCGCTGCTCCTCCAGCCTCGCCCCCCGCTGCTCCTCTAGCCTCGCCCCCCGCTGCTCCTGTAGCGCTGCTCCTTTAGCCGTGCCCCCCGCTGCTCCTTTAGCCGTGCCCCCCGCTGCTCCTTTAGCCGTGCCCCCCGCTGCTCCTTTAGCCGTGCCCCCCGCTGCTCCTTTAGCCGTGCCCCCTGCTGCTCCTCCAGCCTCGCCTCCCGCTGCTCCTCCAGCCTCGCCCCCTGCTGCTCCTCCAGCCTCGCCCCCCGCTGCTCCTCCAGCCTCGCCCCCCGCTGCTCCTCCAGCCTCGCCCCCCGCTGCTCCTCCAGCCTCGCCCCCCGCTGCTCCTCCAGCCTCGCCCCCCGCTGCTCCTCCAGCCTCGCCCCCTGCTGCTCCTCCAGCCTCGCCCCCTGCTGCTCCTCCAGCCTCGCCCCCTGCTGCTCCTCCAGCCTCGCCCCCCTGCTGCTCCTGTAGCCTCGCCCCCTGCTGCTCCTGTAGCCTCGCCCCCTGCTGCTCCTGTAGCCTCGCCCCCTGCTGCTCCTGTAGCCTCGCCCCCTGCTGCTCCTGTAGCCTCGCCCCCTGCTGCTCCTGTAGCCGTGCCCCCTGCTGCTCCTGTAGCCGTGCCCCCTGCTGCTCCTGTAGCCTCGCCCCCCTCTGCTCCTGTAGCCTCGCCCCCCTCTGCTCCTGTAGCCGTGCCCCCCTCTGCTCCTGTAGCCGTGCCCCCCTCTGCTCCTGTAGCCGTGCCCCCCTCTGCTCCTGTAGCCGTGCCCCCCTCTGCTCCTGTAGCCGTGCCCCCCTCTGCTCCTGTAGCCGTGCCCCCCGCTGCTCCTCCAGCCTCGCCCCCCGCTGCTCCTCCAGCCTCGCCCCCCGCTGCTCCTCTAGCCTCGCCCTTCGCTGCTCCTCCAGCCTCGCCCCCCGCTGCTCCTCCAGCCGTGCCCCCGCTGCTCCTCTAGCCGTGCCCCCCGCTGCTCCTTTAGCCGTGCCCCCCGCTGCTCCTTTAGCCGTGCCCCCCGCTGCTCCTTTAGCCGTGCCCCCCGCTGCTCCTCTAGCCGTGCCCCCCGCTGCTCCTTTAGCCGTGCCCCCCGCTGCTCCTTTAGCCGTGCCCCCCGCTGCTCCTGTAGCCGTGCCCCCCGCTGCTCCTGTAGCCGTGCCCCCCGCTGCTCCTGTAGCCGTGCCCCCCGCTGCTCCTCCAGCCTCGCCTCCCGCTGCTCCTCCAGCCTCGCCCCCCGCTGCTCCTCCAGCCTCGCCCCCCGCTGCTCCTCCAGCCTCGCCCCCCGCTGCTCCTCCAGCCTCGCCCCCCGCTGCTCCTCCAGCCTCGCCCCCTGCTGCTCCTCCAGCCTCGCTCCCTGTTGCTCCTCCAGCCTCGCCCCCCGCTGCTCCTGTAGCGCTGCTCCTGTAGCCGTGCCCCCCGCTGCTCCTTTAGCCGTGCCCCCCGCTGCTCCTTTAGCCGTGCCCCCCGCTGCTCCTTTAGCCGTGCCCCCCGCTGCTCCTTTAGCCGTGCCCCCCGCTGCTCCTTTAGCCGTGCCCCCTGCTGCTCCTCCAGCCTCGCCTCCCGCTGCTCCTCCAGCCTCGCCCCCTGCTGCTCCTCCAGCCTCGCCCCCTGCTGCTCCTCCAGCCTCGCCCCCGCTGCTCCTCCAGCCTCGCCCCCTGCTGCTCCTCCAGCCTCGCCCCCTGCTGCTCCTCCAGCCTCGCCCCCTGCTGCTCCTCCAGCCTCGCCCCCCGCTGCTCCTCCAGCCTCGCCCCCCGCTGTTCCTCCAGCCTCGCCCCCCGCTGTTCCTCCAGCCTCGCCCCCCGCTGCTCCTGTACCCTCGCCCCCCGCTGCTCCTGTAGCCTCGCCCCCCGCTGCTCCTGTAGCCTCGCCCCCTGCTGCTCCTGTAGCCTCGCCCCCTGCTGCTCCTGTAGCCTCGCCCCCTGCTGCTCCTGTAGCCTCGCCCCCTGCTGCTCCTCCAGCCTCGCCCCCCGCTGCTCCTCCAGCCTCGCCCCCCGCTGCTCCTCCAGCCTCGCCCCCCGCTGCTCCTCCAGCCTCGCCCCCCGCTGTTCCTCCAGCCTCGCCCCCCGCTGTTCCTCCAGCCTCGCCCCCCGCTGCTCCTCCAGCCTCGCCCCCCGCTGCTCCTCCAGCCTCGCCCCCCGCTGCTCCTCCAGCCTCGCCCCCCGCTGCTCCTCCAGCCTCGCCCCCCGCTGCTCCTCCAGCCTCGCCCCCCCGCTGCTCCTGTAGCCTCGCCCCCCGCTGCTCCTGTAGCCTCGCCCCCCGCTGCTCCTGTAGCCTCGCCCCCCGCTGCTCCTGTAGCCTCGCCCCCCGCTGCTCCTCCAGCCTCGCCCCCTGCTGCTCCTCCAGCCTCGCCCCCTGCTGCTCCTCCAGCCTCGCCCCCTGCTGCTCCTCCAGCCTCGCCCCCCTGCTGCTTCTGTAGCCTCGCCCCCTGCTGCTCCTGTAGCCTCGCCCCCCGCTGCTCCTGTAGCCTCGCCCCCTGCTGCTCCTGTAGCCGTGCCCCCTGCTGCTCCTGTAGCCGTGCCCCCTGCTGCTCCTGTAGCCGTGCCCCCTGCTGCTCCTGTAGCCGTGCCCCCTGCTGCTCCTGTAGCCTCGCCCCCCTCTGCTCCTGTAGCCTCGCCCCCCTCTGCTCCTGTAGCCGTGCCCCCCTCTGCTCCTGTAGCCGTGCCCCCCTCTGCTCCTGTAGCCGTGCCCCCCGCTGCTCCTCTAGCCTCGCCCCCCGCTGCTCCTCTAGCCTCGCCCCCCTCTGCTCCTGTAGCCTCGCCCCCCTCTGCTCCTGTAGCCGTGCCCCCCTCTGCTCCTGTAGCCGTGCCCCCCTCTGCTCCTGTAGCCGTGCCCCCCTCTGCTCCTGTAGCCGTGCCCCCCTCTGCTCCTGTAGCCGTGCCCCCCTCTGCTCCTGTAGCCGTGCCCCCCTCTGCTCCTTAGCCGTGCCCCCCGCTGCTCCTTTAGCCGTGCCCCCCGCTGCTCCTTTAGCCGTGCCCCCCGCTGCTCCTTTAGCCGTGCCCCCCGCTGCTCCTTTAGCCGTGCCCCCCGCTGCTCCTGTAGCCGTGCCCCCCGCTGCTCCTGTAGCCGTGCCCCCTGCTGCTCCTGTAGCCTCGCCCCCCTCTGCTCCTGTAGCCTCGCCCCCCTCTGCTCCTGTAGCCGTGCCCCCCTCTGCTCCTCTAGCCGTGCCCCCCGCTGCTCCTCTAGCCGTGCCCCCCGCTGCTCCTCTAGCCGTTCCCCCCGCTGCTCCTTAGCCGTGCCCCCCGCTGCTCCTTTAGCCGTGCCCCCCGCTGCTCCTTTAGCCGTGCCCCCCGCTGCTCCTTTAGCCGTGCCCCCCGCTGCTCCTTTAGCCGTGCCCCCCGCTGCTCCTGTAGCCGTGCCCCCCGCTGCTCCTGTAGCCGTGCCCCCTGCTGCTCCTGTAGCCGTGCCCCCTGCTGCTCCTGTAGCCGTGCCCCCCTCTGCTCCTGTAGCCTCGCCCCCCTCTGCTCCTGTAGCCGTGCCCCCCTCTGCTCCTGTAGCCGTGCCCCCCGCTGCTCCTTTAGCCGTGCCCCCCGCTGCTCCTCTAGCCGTGCCCCCCGCTGCTCCTTAGCCGTGCCCCCCGCTGCTCCTTTAGCCGTGCCCCCCGCTGCTCCTTTAGCCGTGCCCCCCGCTGCTCCTGTAGCCGTGCCCCCCGCTGCTCCTCCAGCCTCGCCTCCCGCTGCTCCTCCAGCCTCGCCTCCCGCTGCTCCTCCAGCCTCGCCTCCCGCTGCTCCTCCAGCCTCGCCCCCCGCTGCTCCTCCAGCCTCGCCCCCCGCTGCTCCTCCAGCCTCGCCCCCTGCTGCTCCTCCAGCCTCGCCCCCTGCTGCTCCTCCAGCCTCGCTCCCTGTTGCTCCTCCAGCCTCGCCCCCCGCTGCTCCTGTAGCGCTGCTCCTGTAGCCGTGCCCCCCGCTGCTCCTTTAGCCGTGCCCCCCGCTGCTCCTTTAGCCGTGCCCCCCGCTGCTCCTTTAGCCGTGCCCCCCGCTGCTCCTTTAGCCGTGCCCCCCGCTGCTCCTTTAGCCGTGCACCCTGCTGCTCCTCCAGCCTCGCCTCCCGCTGCTCCTCCAGCCTCGCCCCCTGCTGCTCCTCCAGCCTCGCCCCCTGCTGCTCCTCCAGCCTCGCCCCCTGCTGCTCCTCCAGCCTCGCCCCCCGCTGCTCCTCCAGCCTCGCCCCCTGCTGCTCCTCCAGCCTCGCCCCCTGCTGCTCCTCCAGCCTCGCCCCCCGCTGCTCCTCCAGCCTCGCCCCCCGCTGTTCCTCCAGCCTCGCCCCCCGCTGCTCCTGTACCCTCGCCCCCCGCTGCTCCTGTAGCCTCGCCCCCCGCTGCTCCTGTAGCCTTGCCCCCCGCTGCTCCTGTAGCCTTGCCCCCCGCTGCTCCTGTAGCCTCGCCCCCCGCTGCTCCTGTAGCCTCGCCCCCCGCTGCTCCTGTAGCCTCGCCCCCCGCTGCTCCTGTAGCCTCGCCCCCCGCTGCTCCTGTAGCCTCGCCCCCCGCTGCTCCTGTAGCCTCGCCCCCCGCTGCTCCTGTAGCCTCGCCCCCCGCTGCTCCTGTAGCCTCGCCCCCCGCTGCTCCTGTAGCCTCGCCCCCCGCTGCTCCTGTAGCCTCGCCCCCCGCTGCTCCTGTAGCCTCGCCCCCGCTGCTCCTCCAGCCTCGCCTCCCGCTGCTCCTCCAGCCTCGCCCCCTGCTGCTCCTGTAGCCTCGCCCCCTGCTGCTCCTCCAGCCTCGCCCCCCGCTGCTCCTGTAGCCGTGCCCCCCGCTGCTCCTGTAGCCGTGCCCCCCTCTGCTCCTGTAGCCGTGCCCCCCGCTGCTCCTCTAGCCTCGCCCCCCGCTGCTCCTCTAGCCTCGCCCCCCTCTGCTCCTGTAGCCTCGCCCCCCTCTGCTCCTGTAGCCGTGCCCCCCTCTGCTCCTGTAGCCTCGCCCCCCCTCTGCTCCTGTAGCCGTGCCCCCCTCTGCTCCTGTAGCCGTGCCCCCCTCTGCTCCTGTAGCCGTGCCCCCCTCTGCTCCTGTAGCCGTGCCCCCCTCTGCTCCTTAGCCGTGCCCCCCGCTGCTCCTTTAGCCGTGCCCCCCGCTGCTCCTTTAGCCGTGCCCCCCGCTGCTCCTTTAGCCGTGCCCCCCGCTGCTCCTGTAGCCGTGCCCCCCGCTGCTCCTGTAGCCGTGCCCCCTGCTGCTCCTGTAGCCTCGCCCCCCTCTGCTCCTGTAGCCTCGCCCCCCTCTGCTCCTGTAGCCGTGCCCCCCTCTGCTCCTCTAGCCGTGCCCCCCGCTGCTCCTCTAGCCGTGCCCCCCGCTGCTCCTCTAGCCGTTCCCCCCGCTGCTCCTTAGCCGTGCCCCCCGCTGCTCCTTTAGCCGTGCCCCCCGCTGCTCCTTTAGCCGTGCCCCCCGCTGCTCCTTTAGCCGTGCCCCCCGCTGCTCCTTTAGCCGTGCCCCCCGCTGCTCCTGTAGCCGTGCCCCCCGCTGCTCCTGTAGCCGTGCCCCCTGCTGCTCCTGTAGCCGTGCCCCCTGCTGCTCCTGTAGCCGTGCCCCCCTCTGCTCCTGTAGCCTCGCCCCCCTCTGCTCCTGTAGCCGTGCCCCCCTCTGCTCCTGTAGCCGTGCCCCCCGCTGCTCCTTTAGCCGTGCCCCCCGCTGCTCCTCTAGCCGTGCCCCCCGCTGCTCCTTAGCCGTGCCCCCCGCTGCTCCTTTAGCCGTGCCCCCCGCTGCTCCTTTAGCCGTGCCCCCCGCTGCTCCTGTAGCCGTGCCCCCCGCTGCTCCTCCAGCCTCGCCTCCCGCTGCTCCTCCAGCCTCGCCTCCCGCTGCTCCTCCAGCCTCGCCTCCCGCTGCTCCTCCAGCCTCGCCCCCCGCTGCTCCTCCAGCCTCGCCCCCCGCTGCTCCTCCAGCCTCGCCCCCTGCTGCTCCTCCAGCCTCGCCCCCTGCTGCTCCTCCAGCCTCGCTCCCTGTTGCTCCTCCAGCCTCGCCCCCCGCTGCTCCTGTAGCGCTGCTCCTGTAGCCGTGCCCCCCGCTGCTCCTTTAGCCGTGCCCCCCGCTGCTCCTTTAGCCGTGCCCCCCGCTGCTCCTTTAGCCGTGCCCCCCGCTGCTCCTTTAGCCGTGCCCCCCGCTGCTCCTTTAGCCGTGCCCCCCGCTGCTCCTTTAGCCGTGCCCCCCGCTGCTCCTTTAGCCGTGCACCCTGCTGCTCCTCCAGCCTCGCCTCCCGCTGCTCCTCCAGCCTCGCCCCCTGCTGCTCCTCCAGCCTCGCCCCCTGCTGCTCCTCCAGCCTCGCCCCCTGCTGCTCCTCCAGCCTCGCCCCCCGCTGCTCCTCCAGCCTCGCCCCCTGCTGCTCCTCCAGCCTCGCCCCCTGCTGCTCCTCCAGCCTCGCCCCCCGCTGCTCCTCCAGCCTCGCCCCCCGCTGTTCCTCCAGCCTCGCCCCCCGCTGCTCCTGTACCCTGCTCCTGTAGCCTCGCCCCCCGCTGCTCCTGTAGCCTTGCCCCCCGCTGCTCCTGTAGCCTCGCCCCCCGCTGCTCCTGTAGCCTCGCCCCCCGCTGCTCCTGTAGCCTCGCCCCCCGCTGCTCCTGTAGCCTCGCCCCCCGCTGCTCCTGTAGCCTCGCCCCCCGCTGCTCCTGTAGCCTCGCCCCCCGCTGCTCCTGTAGCCTCGCCCCCCGCTGCTCCTGTAGCCTCGCCCCCCGCTGCTCCTGTAGCCTCGCCCCCGCTGCTCCTCCAGCCTCGCCTCCCGCTGCTCCTCCAGCCTCGCCCCCTGCTGCTCCTGTAGCCTCGCCCCCTGCTGCTCCTCCAGCCTCGCCCCCCGCTGCTCCTGTAGCCGTGCCCCCCGCTGCTCCTGTAGCCGTGCCCCCCGCTGCTCCTGTAGCCGTGCCCCCCGCTGCTCCTGTAGCCTCGCCCCCCGCTGCTCCTGTAGCCTCGCCCCCCGCTGCTCCTGTAGCCTCGCCCCCCGCTGCTCCTGTAGCCTCGCCCCCTGCTGCTCCAGCCTTACTGCTGCGGAACTGAACTAACAGAAGGATGCCCCTCCATTACTTTGAAAAAAGGTTGTTACAGATCATATGGGAATAAAATTGGACGTATTACAGAGGTGTGAATAAAAGTGATATAAATGTTTCTGTGCTGCCCTGGGAAAGTGCCTGCTCTGCCGCTGTGATCACTAACGCTCCTGGTTGCACTAATATTGCACATTTAACAGCGCATTGCAATCTTTTACCTCTAGCATCGCCATGATGCATTACCACTTACACAGGCACCCCGTGGCTTTCCATTCCCGCACCTGAAATCATCCCAGCATCTGGAATACCTAACAGGGATATTACAGGTTTATATTGATGATATCTTTCTTTGCTTCCAGGTGCTCAGGGCCAGTCTGGAGCGTATATGAGTAACGGGCGACATACAGCCAGCCCATCTGCCCAGGACACCGAGGAGCCATCGCGGCCTCTCTCTCCGGATAGCCCAGAGATTCTCAATGAGCTGCAGCAGTACGCAGAAGCTGCGGTGGCTCGCGGAACCCACAGCGCCCCTCCTCTTCCACATCATAACCCCCACCATCATCAGGGTCTACACCAGGCTCCCAAGACACAGTCCAGGAAACGGAGGGAACCGGCTGACCAGTCCGGCCACTGGCCCTCCAGTAAGAGGAACCCCTACAACCAGCTTGGTTACCCGGGGGCAGGAGGCTACGGAGTGACCCCGTCCTCAATGACACACAGCCTGTCTAGAGCGGCAAACTCTTTGTACATGGGCAGCGGCTCGTCCCACTTCCAGCTGCCTTCACTGCTGTCGGACCCCCAGTTAGGCCCGCCGCTGGTTGCAGACTCCCTAATGACGCACTCTTCGGGCTCTTCATCTGCGCCGTCCGGTGTGTCCCCTTACCTTCTGCCTCCCAGTTTTTCTCTCCCATTTACGCAGCCGTTACTACCCCAGACCCGAATGTTTGCCCCATTCCCTTCTTCAGTGCTTAACCGAGGACTTCCTGCCAACAACGCAGCATCCACCTACCCTGGCTACCTCTCCTCCCAATCTGGCTACCAGGCCCCTGCTTCTGGAACTGCGTCTCGCTCACTTCCTTTGATGGAAGCAGAGCTTGGGTCCAGTGAGGAGGACGGGAAAGATGACGATGTGGTGGAGGTAACCGAGAAGTGATGGGAAGACTCTGGACATAAGCTACGGCAGGTTGGCAGAGGACTATACCACCCTCACATTCACCCGGTTCTCATCCGAGTTGTGGCCGCCCTGGGCCAGATGTTCCGTTGTGGGGGGTATACACTGTGGCCGAGAAGTGTTCTTCAGATGAAAGGCGGTGCTGGGCCAACAAGCACAGGAAACGAGCCCGTTTTCATCTTTGTGTCATTCCACAGAAAGAGGACGAAATGCTGGGGGGCGGGGCTGGGGGGGGGGGGGTCTGATGTCACTCCCCTCATAGAACTTTTAAAGTCCTCCCTGAAAAAAAAGGAACGTCCATTTTTGAACTTCCAAACTTCTCCTTCCTCATACATGTGTTACAGTTGAATGTTGCGTTGGATTGTCATAGACAGGGGCAAGAAATGTTCATCTTTTGTCCAAAATACATCTCGTAGAGCGGCAAATATGTTCTCCTCCCGGGCAGGTAATGAGCACAACACTACAATGCGGTGTAATCGGCGAGGAGGGTGCTGTCCTCGGACACAGAGTCATGTACTGTGGGTAGGAGCCGGTGGGACGCTATCCCGGAACTTGGTCTCATTCATTCATTCAGTACCTGTCACGGCATCCATGTTGCCGCTCTCCGGCGGTGCGTGGGGAGAGAAGGGGCGTATTGTACATTCAGAGGAAGAGGCTTTTAGAACAGGATATTTTTGTTTTTAGAAACATGATCTGTAAAAATTAGTTGCCGCTATCTAAGCGCTGAAAAACTCTAGGCCCCCTCCCCGGCCTAGCAGTGAAGGGGTTAATGCATTCAGGTCCTTCTGATATTTTATTGTACTTGAAAATTATTATTTTTTTATTCTTCTGTACGTCGGACAAACCTATTTATACACCTTCACAGAGTAACCTGGAGGGGGCATCACCTACTGGGGGGAGAACGGGGGGGGGGGGGGGGGGGGAGGGTCTCGCTACCGGAGGAGGAGATGGGGAACATACTCCCAGGCTGGGTAGACTGTGTTCTCCAAAATATCACCGTTTTGTTTACATTATAGTTCGGAAATATTAGACCGTTTCTTCACATAGGGGTAACATGTATTTCGTGTGTGTTAGCGGAACGGTTCTCAATCAGCCGATAATCTGGTAATAAACAGCTGCATGCCTGACCGTTGCTGGAGTGCTAATTGGAGATTATAGCATGGAACGGGTAGTTTAGAATCTTATGGAATTAATTTACGCTGAATGATATTGTTCGGCCAGTTTAATGCGTCCAGGTTTTTGGGACCACCCCCAGACGTTCGTCCCTCTGAAGTGATTATACCCAGTCAATACGCAGATCTAAACCTGAGTTGACTAATCTGTAGTCTCAACCAGTCACACAATCCATTTTAATGTTCTTTTAACAGGTTTCCGTTCATTAATTGCAGATTCTCCAATAATCGCTTAATTCAAAGCGATCTCTCAGGAAGAATCTAGAAGGTACATTTGCTCGTGACTGGTAAAATAACCCAAATGGAATATTTCACTGCGCAAGAGGACACGGTAGCGAGGATCCGGGATTTTGGCGCTATTGATGTCATTGTGCTGTGCCTAACCATCAATAGAAGTGTCACTTTCTGATCTCAATTAGCAAGCGGCCTGTAATTAACCCCCTCACTGCTGCACCTTGCGTGGTGTAAGAGGCTGGCGTGTACTGAGATTACCCAGCCATGGGCTATTGATCATTTCACAGCCTGTTAGTCCCCACGCATCTTCTAGCACAGATCACTACACACCATGGAAGCAGCCTATCAATTATCTAGGCAATAAGGACATTACTGAGGCACGAGGTGCAGATAAATTGGTGCCTCCGCTCAGCGTATGTGATGTGAGAGTGCCGGAGCAATGTTACCGGATGTTTGCCGGGTGCCAGGACGGTTATTAGTTATAAAAGCCGGTCACCGGTTTGTTTATAGAAATCTATTTATTTCTACTTTTCTTGTGCCCATGTCTTTTTTTTTTTTTTATTTAAAAAAACAAAACAAAAAACATACATATATATGGGAAAAACATAGACCAGTTACTTGCAGCTGACATGTTGGTTCGGCTAAATGACTATCTGCCCTTTTTTCTTTTTGTAAAATAAATGTTAAATCTGAAAAAAAAAAATGAAAAAGAATATTCACTTTGTCTTATTTCCGTCTCGTATTGTACAATGGCCAGTAGGGGAACGTCCGATCTTTCCACGTTACCCTCCTCTGAGAAAATGGCCCATTGGCCCACAGTCGGAGGATGAATGGTCTCTCGTAGGAAATAGCGTCCATTTACCATATATAATAAATTCATCTTTGAATATTTATTGTATATTTCAGTTTTAAATAAAAACGCATTACCTGGAAAATGCGCAGAAATGTTTTGAATTTAGCTCGTTTCCTGTTCCTTCTGGCTTCTCCGTTACAGACAGTCATTCGGATTCTGCTGGGCCTACGCATAACCTTGTGTCCTTAGGGGGAAATGTTCTACACCAGGGCTGGCCAAACCGTTCCTCGAGGTTCTACTAACAGGTCATGTTTTCCAGGCCTCCTGGAGATCTGTAGAATTGTCAGGAATGAATGCAGCACATGATAAGTAGTAATGACTACACCTGTGCACCAGCTAGGTGGTCTGGAAAATGTGACCTGTTGGTAGATCTCGAGGACTGGTTTGGCCAGTCCTGTTCTACACGGTGGAGTCACATTATTATGACCCCCAGCTATAATAGCCAGAGTAACCGCCGCGTGCAGCGCGGACAGCAGCTGTTGTATCAGACACACGTCTGGTAGCCCCAGGTCCACCCTGACGGTCAGCTGCTCCACTGTAGCGTGTCGGTCGGCCCTAACGCACCTTCGTAGCCGACGCTCACCTCTCGCATCAATGGCACGTGGTGCTCCACGGTTTCCACGTCAGTTATTCGTACTGGGGGATGTAGTTATGTGATCGCAGGTCACAGTACCGGCACCTACATCCCGCCCACCCACAATCCCATAGAATGGGCATAGAACCTGCGGTCGTCACCAAGCCCGCAGCGTTGCAAGCCCGCAAGTTTCTTTGTTGCATTCCCCCCCCCCCCCCCCCCCGCCGGGCATCAATGCCAGCGTCACGCGATACATACTATGTAATTTGTCCAGTCACGGTACACCTTCACCGCAGCAGCACGCAGACATGCCACACACTGCGCTGTGCCAGAAATACCGTCACCCTTGGCCCAAAGGCCGATAATCAGCCATTTTTGCAACTCTGATAAATCGCCCCTTTCACCCATGACAGCAACGAGTGATATGAGTGCAGGCGGCCTATCACACCCCTTATACACCCACCAAGCCAGCGCACCACACGTGGCGTTATTCATGGGCTACACGCTGCCGACAGCCATGCAGGAGGTGGTGATAATAATGTGACTCGACTGTGTATGTATAGCATGCTTCTTTTAAGGGAATTAACGTCACACACGTGCAGAACTTGTAACGTGGGGGAAGGGCCTGGTCACTGCCGCTGCAGGTAGAAACCGCGGTCTGGCCACTCTGCCGCCACTGCCATTGGGCCAGGTAAGCAGGATGAAAGTTGTGCTCCGCCTCAAGTGCCAGGGACCTGGATTGGAAGAAGGGGTGTAGGGTTCTTGGTGGTGGGGGGCTGGGGGGGGGCAGATGGGTGGTTACCCCGTGACAACAGCTCGCTGGTGTGAGGCTTCTTACTTACCAGGAGTGACACTGCAGGCATCTTGAAGCGACTATACAGTCATAAAGTCACCATCCAGTATGTCCTCATGGATAGAATGTCAACAAGCTGTAGTTCATAATGTCGGCAGACTATTTTAGGATTACGGTAAATGTAATGTCATCGTGCTAACTGCCGGCATTCCGTGCATGTGGACATTCTGGTGTTGACATTCTGAATGCCGACTTTGTATATCGCACACCTTGGGAGCAGCAGTCCCTATTGTCTGCAGGTAGTAGAGGTGAGGTGTACTGTCTGCAGGTAGTAGAGGTGAGGTGTATTGTCTGCAGGTAGTAGAGGTGAGGTGTACTGTCTGCAGGTAGTAGAGGTAAGGTGTACTGTCTGCAGGTAGTAGAGGTGAGGTGTACTGTCTGCAGGTAGTAGAGGTGAGGTGGTACTGTCTGCAGGTAGTAGAGGTGAGGTGGTACTGTCTGCAGGTAGTAGAGGTAAGGTGTACTGTCTGCAGGTAGTAGAGGTGAGGTGGTACTGTCTGCAGGTAGTAGAGGTGAGGTGGTACTGTCTGCAGGTAGTAGAGGTGAGGTGTACTGTCTGCAGGTAGTAGAGGTGAGGTGTACTGTCTGCAGGTAGTAGAGGTGAGGTGTGTTGTCTGCAGGTAGTAGAGGTGAGGTGGTACTGTCTGCAGGTAGTAGAGGTGAGGTGTACTGTCTGCAGGTAGTAGAGGTGAAGTGGTACTGTCTGCAGGTAGTAGAGGTGAGGTGGTACTGTCTGCAGGTAGTAGAGGTGAGGTGTACTGTCTGCAGGTAGTAGAGGTGAGGTGGTATTGTCTGCAGGTAGTAGAGGTAAGGTGTACTGTCTGCAGGTAGTAGAGGTGAGTGGTACTGTCTGCAGGTAGTAGAGGTGAGGTGGTACTGTCTGCAGGTAGTAGAGGTGAGGTGGTACTGTCTGCAGGTAGTAGAGGTGAAGTGGTACTGTCTGCAGGTAGTAGAGGTAAGGTGTACTGTCTGCAGGTAGTAGAGGTAAGGTGTACTGTCTGCAGGTAGTAGAGGTAAGGTGTACTGTCTGCAGGTAGTAGAGGTGAGTGGTACTGTCTGCAGGTAGTAGAGGTGAGGTGGTACTGTCTGCAGGTAGTAGAGGTGAGGTGGTACTGTCTGCAGGTAGTAGAGGTGAGGTGGTACTGTCTGCAGGTAGTAGAGGTGAGGTGGTACTGTCTGCAGGTAGTAGAGGTGAGGTGTATTGTCTGCAGGTAGTAGAGGTGAGGTATTGTCTGCAGGTGGTAGAGGTGAGGTGTACTGTCTGCAGGTAGTAGAGATAAGGTGTACTGTCTGCAGGTAGTAGAGGTGAGTGGTACTGTCTGCAGGTAGTAGAGGTGAGGTGGTACTGTCTGCAGGTAGTAGAGGGGAGGTGTATTGTCAGCAGGTAGTAGAGGTGAGGTGGTATTGTCTGCAGGTAGTAGAGGTGAGGTGGTATTGTCTGCAGGTAGTAGAGGTGAGGTGGTATTGTCTGCAGGTAGTAGAGGTGAGGTGTGCTGTTTGCAGGTAGTAGAGGTGAGGTGGTATTGTCTGCAGGTAGTAGAGGTGAGGTGTACTGTCTGCAGGTAGTAGAGGTGAGGTGTACTGTCTGCAGGTAGTAGAGGTGAGGTGTACTGTCTGCAGGTAGTAGAGGTGAGGTGTACTGTCTGCAGGTAGTAGAGGTGAGGTCTAATGTCTGCAGGTAGTAGAGGTGAGATCTACTGTCTGCAGGTAGTAGAGGTGAGGTCTACTGTCTGCAGGTAGTAGAGGTGAGGTCTACTGTCTGCAGGTAGTAGAAGTGAGGTCTACTGTCTGCAGGTAGTAGAAGTGAGGTCTACTGTCTGCAGGTAGTAGAGGTGAGGTCTACTGTCTGCAGGTAGTAGAGGTGAGGTCTACTGTCTGCAGGTAGTAGAGGTGAGGTGTATTGTCTGCAGGTAGTAGAGGTGAGGTGTATTATCTGCAGGTAGTAGAGGTGAGGTGTATTGTCTGCAGGTAGTAGAGGTGAGGTGTGTTGTCTGCAGGTAGTAGAGGTGAGGTGTATTGTCTGCAGGTAGTAGAGGTGAGGTGGTATGTGCAGGTAGTAGAGGTGAGGTGGTACTGTATGCAGGTAGTAGAGGTAAGGTGTACTGTCTGCAGGTAATAGAGGTAAGGTGTACTGTCTGCAGGTAGTAGAGGTGAGGTGGTACTGTCTGCAGGTAGTAGAGGTGAGGTGGTACTGTCTGCAGGTAGTAGAGGTGAGGTGTACTGTCTGCAGGTAGTAGAGGTAAGGTGTACTGTCTGCAGGTAGTAGAGGTGAGTGGTACTGTCTGCAGGTAGTAGAGGTGAGATGGTACTGTCTGCAGGTAGTAGAGGTGAGGTGGTACTGTCTGCAGGTAGTAGAGGTGAGGTGGTATTGTCTGCAGGTGGTAGAGGTGAGGTGTACTGTCTGCAGGTAGTAGAGGTAAGGTGTACTGTCTGCAGGTAATAGAGGTGAGTGGTACTGTCTGCAGGTAGTAGAGGTGAGGTGGTACTGTCTGCAGGTAGTAGAGGGGAGGTGTATTGTCTGCAGGTAGTAGAGGTGAGGTGGTATTGTCTGCAGGTAGTAGAGGTGAGGTGGTATTGTCTGCAGGTAGTAGAGGTGAGGTGGTATTGTCTGCAGGTAGTAGAGGTGAGATGGTATTGTCTGCAGGTAGTAGAGGTGAGGTGGTATTGTCTGCAGGTAGAGGTGAGGTGTGCTGTTTGCAGGTAGTAGAGGTGAGGTGTACTGTCTGCAGGTAGTAGAGGTGAGGTGTACTGTCTGCGGGTAGTAGAGGTGAGGTGTACTATCTGCAGGTAGTAGAGGTGAGGTCTAATGTCTGCAGGTAGTAGAGGTGAGGTCTACTGTCTGCAGGTAGTAGAGGTGAGGTCTACTGTCTGCAGGTAGTAGAGGTGAGGTCTACTGTCTGCAGGTAGTAGAAGTGAGGTCTACTGTCTGCAGGTAGTAGAAGTGAGGTCTACTGTCTGCAGGTAGTAGAGGTGAGGTCTACTGTCTGTAGGTAGTAGAGGTGAGGTCTACTGTCTGCAGGTAGTAGAGGTGAGGTGTATTGTCTGCAGGTAGTAGAGGTGAGGTGTATTGTCTGCAGGTAGTAGAGGTGAGGTGTATTGTCTGCAGGTAGTAGAGGTGAGGTGTGTTGTCTGCAGGTAGTAGAGGTGAGGTGTATTGTCTGCAGGTAGTAGAGGTGAGGTGTACTGTCTGCAGGTAGTAGAGGTGAGTGGTACTGTCTGCAGGTAGTAGAGGTGAGGTGGTACTGTCTGCAGGTAGTAGAGGTGAGGTGGTACTGTCTGCAGGTAGTAGAGGTGAGGTGGTACTGTCTGCAGGTAGTAGAGGTGAGGTGTATTGTCTGCAGGTAGTAGAGGTGAGGTATTGTCTGCAGGTGGTAGAGGTGAGGTGTACTGTCTGCAGGTAGTAGAGATAAGGTGTACTGTCTGCAGGTAGTAGAGGTGAGGTGGTATTGTCTGCAGGTAGTAGAGGTGAGATGGTATTGTCTGCAGGTAGTAGAGGTGAGGTGGTATTGTCTGCAGGTAGAGGTGAGGTGTGCTGTTTGCAGGTAGTAGAGGTGAGGTGTACTGTCTGCAGGTAGTAGAGGTGAGGTGTACTGTCTGCAGGTACTAGAGGTGAGGTGTACTGTCTGCAGGTAGTAGAGGTGAGGTGTACTGTCTGCAGGTAGTAGAGGTGAGGTGTACTGTCTGCAGGTAGTAGAGGTGAGGTGTACTGTCTGCGGGTAGTAGAGGTGAGGTGTACTATCTGCAGGTAGTAGAGGTGAGGTCTAATGTCTGCAGGTAGTAGAGGTGAGGTCTACTGTCTGCAGGTAGTAGAGGTGAGGTCTACTGTCTGCAGGTAGTAGAGGTGAGGTCTACTGTCTGCAGGTAGTAGAAGTGAGGTCTACTGTCTGCAGGTAGTAGAAGTGAGGTCTACTGTCTGCAGGTAGTAGAGGTGAGGTCTACTGTCTGTAGGTAGTAGAGGTGAGGTCTACTGTCTGCAGGTAGTAGAGGTGAGGTGTATTGTCTGCAGGTAGTAGAGGTGAGGTGTATTGTCTGCAGGTAGTAGAGGTGAGGTGTATTGTCTGCAGGTAGTAGAGGTGAGGTGTGTTGTCTGCAGGTAGTAGAGGTGAGGTGTATTGTCTGCAGGTAGTAGAGGTGAGGTGGTATGTGCAGGTAGTAGAGGTGAGGTGGTACTGTCTGCAGGTAATAGAGGTAAGGTGTACTGTCTGCAGGTAGTAGAGGTGAGGTGGTACTGTCTGCAGGTAGTAGAGGTGAGGTGGTACTGTCTGCAGGTAGTAGAGGTGAGGTGTACTGTCTGCAGGTAGTAGAGGTAAGGTGTACTGTCTGCAGGTAGTAGAGGTGAGTGGTACTGTCTGCAGGTAGAGGTGAGGTGGTACTGTCTGCAGGTAGTAGAGGTGAGGTGTACTGTCTGCAGGTAGTAGAGGTGAGGTGTACTGTCTGCAGGTAGTAGAGGTGAGGTGTGTTGTCTGCAGGTAGTAGAGGTGAGGTGGTACTGTCTGCAGGTAGTAGAGGTGAGGTGTACTGTCTGCAGGTAGTAGAGGTGAAGTGGTACTGTCTGCAGGTAGTAGAGGTGAGGTGGTACTGTCTGCAGGTAGTAGAGGTGAGGTGTACTGTCTGCAGGTAGTAGAGGTGAGGTGGTATTGTCTGCAGGTAGTAGAGGTAAGGTGTACTGTCTGCAGGTAGTAGAGGTGAGTGGTACTGTCTGCAGGTAGTAGAGGTGAGGTGTACTGTCTGCAGGTAGTAGAGGTGAGGTGGTACTGTCTGCAGGTAGTAGAGGTGAGGTGGTACTGTCTGCAGGTAGTAGAGGTGAGGTGGTACTGTCTGCAGGTAGTAGAGGTGAGGTGTACTGTCTGCAGGTAGTAGAGGTGAAGTGGTACTGTCTGCAGGTAGTAGAGGTGAGGTGGTACTGTCTGCAGGTAGTAGAGGTGAGGTGTACTGTCTGCAGGTAGTAGAGGTGAGGTGGTATTGTCTGCAGGTAGTAGAGGTAAGGTGTACTGTCTGCAGGTAGTAGAGGTGAGTGGTACTGTCTGCAGGTAGTAGAGGTGAGGTGGTACTGTCTGCAGGTAGTAGAGGTGAGGTGCTACTGTCTGCAGGTAGTAGAGGTGAGGTGGTACTGTCTGCAGGTAGTAGAGGTGAGGTGTATTGTCTGCAGGTAGTAGAGGTGAGGTATTGTCTGCAGGTGGTAGAGGTGAGGTGTACTGTCTGCAGGTAGTAGAGATAAGGTGTACTGTCTGCAGGTAGTAGAGGTGAGTGGTACTGTCTGCAGGTAGTAGAGGTGAGGTGGTACTGTCTGCAGGTAGTAGAGGTGAGGTGGTACTGTCTGCAGGTAGTAGAGGTGAGGTGTACTGTCTGCAGGTAGTAGAGGTGAGGTGTACTGTCTGCGGGTAGTAGAGGTGAGGTGTACTATCTGCAGGTAGTAGAGGTGAGGTCTAATGTCTGCAGGTAGTAGAGGTGAGGTCTACTGTCTGCAGGTAGTAGAGGTGAGGTCTACTGTCTGCAGGTAGTAGAGGTGAGGTCTACTGTCTGCAGGTAGTAGAAGTGAGGTCTACTGTCTGCAGGTAGTAGAAGTGAGGTCTACTGTCTGCAGGTAGTAGAGGTGAGGTCTACAGTCTGTAGGTAGTAGAGGTGAGGTCTACTGTCTGCAGGTAGTAGAGGTGAGGTGTATTGTCTGCAGGTAGTAGAGGTGAGGTGTATTGTCTGCAGGTAGTAGAGGTGAGGTGTATTGTCTGCAGGTAGTAGAGGTGAGGTGTGTTGTCTGCAGGTAGTAGAGGTGAGGTGTATTGTCTGCAGGTAGTAGAGGTGAGGTGGTATGTGCAGGTAGTAGAGGTGAGGTGGTACTGTCTGCAGGTAATAGAGGTAAGGTGTACTGTCTGCAGGTAGTAGAGGTGAGGTGGTACTGTCTGCAGGTAGTAGAGGTGAGGTGGTACTGTCTGCAGGTAGTAGAGGTGAGGTGTACTGTCTGCAGGTAGTAGAGGTAAGGTGTACTGTCTGCAGGTAGTAGAGGTGAGTGGTACTGTCTGCAGGTAGAGGTGAGGTGGTACTGTCTGCAGGTAGTAGAGGTGAGGTGTACTGTCTGCAGGTAGTAGAGGTGAGGTGTACTGTCTGCAGGTAGTAGAGGTGAGGTGTGTTGTCTGCAGGTAGTAGAGGTAAGGTGGTACTGTCTGCAGGTAGTAGAGGTGAGGTGTACTGTCTGCAGGTAGTAGAGGTGAAGTGGTACTGTCTGCAGGTAGTAGAGGTGAGGTGGTACTGTCTGCAGGTAGTAGAGGTGAGGTGTACTGTCTGCAGGTAGTAGAGGTGAGGTGGTATTGTCTGCAGGTAGTAGAGGTAAGGTGTACTGTCTGCAGGTAGTAGAGGTGAGTGGTACTGTCTGCAGGTAGTAGAGGTGAGGTGTACTGTCTGCAGGTAGTAGAGGTGAGGTGGTACTGTCTGCAGGTAGTAGAGGTGAGGTGGTACTGTCTGCAGGTAGTAGAGGTGAGGTGGTACTGTCTGCAGGTAGTAGAGGTGAGGTGTACTGTCTGCAGGTAGTAGAGGTGAAGTGGTACTGTCTGCAGGTAGTAGAGGTGAGGTGGTACTGTCTGCAGGTAGTAGAGGTGAGGTGTACTGTCTGCAGGTAGTAGAGGTGAGGTGGTACTGTCTGCAGGTAGTAGAGGTGAGGTGTACTGTCTGCAGGTAGTAGAGGTGAAGTGGTACTGTCTGCAGGTAGTAGAGGTGAGGTGGTACTGTCTGCAGGTAGTAGAGGTGAGGTGTACTGTCTGCAGGTAGTAGAGGTGAGGTGGTATTGTCTGCAGGTAGTAGAGGTAAGGTGTACTGTCTGCAGGTAGTAGAGGTGAGTGGTACTGTCTGCAGGTAGTAGAGGTGAGGTGTACTGTCTGCAGGTAGTAGAGGTGAGGTGGTACTGTCTGCAGGTAGTAGAGGTGAGGTGGTACTGTCTGCAGGTAGTAGAGGTGAGGTGGTACTGTCTGCAGGTAGTAGAGGTGAGGTGTACTGTCTGCAGGTAGTAGAGGTGAAGTGGTACTGTCTGCAGGTAGTAGAGGTGAGGTGGTACTGTCTGCAGGTAGTAGAGGTGAGGTGTACTGTCTGCAGGTAGTAGAGGTGAGGTGTACTGTCTGCAGGTAGTAGAGGTGAGTGGTACTGTCTGCAGGTAGTAGAGGTGAGTGGTACTGTCTGCAGGTAGTAGAGGTGAGGTGCTACTGTCTGCAGGTAGTAGAGGTGAGGTGCTACTGTCTGCAGGTAGTAGAGGTGAGGTGCTACTGTCTGCAGGTAGTAGAGGTGAGGTGGTACTGTCTGCAGGTAGTAGAGGTGAGGTGTATTGTCTGCAGGTAGTAGAGGTGAGGTATTGTCTGCAGGTGGTAGAGGTGAGGTGTACTGTCTGCAGGTAGTAGAGATAAGGTGTACTGTCTGCAGGTAGTAGAGGTGAGTGGTACTGTCTGCAGGTAGTAGAGGTGAGGTGGTACTGTCTGCAGGTAGTAGAGGTGAGGTGGTACTGTCTGCAGGTAGTAGAGGTGAGGTGTATTGTCTGCAGGTAGTAGAGGTGAGGTGGTATTGTCTGCAGGTAGTAGAGGTGAGGTGGTATTGTCTGCAGGTAGTAGAGGTGAGGTGGTATTGTCTGCAGGTAGAGGTGAGGTGGTATTGTCTGCAGGTAGTAGAGGTGAGGTGTACTATCTGCAGGTAGTAGAGGTGAGGTGTGTTGTCTGCAGGTAGTAGAGGTGAAGTGGTACTGTCTGCAGGTAGTAGAGGTAAGGTGTACTGTCTGCAGGTAGTAGAGGTAAGGTGTACTGTCTGCAGGTAGTAGAGGTGAGGTGGTACTGTCTGCAGGTAGTAGAGGTGAGGTGGTACTGTCTGCAGGTAGTAGAGGTGAGGTGTATTGTCTGCAGGTAGTAGAGGTGAGGTGGTATTGTCTGCAGGTAGTAGAGGTGAGGTGGTATTGTCTGCAGGTAGAGGTGAGGTGGTATTGTCTGCAGGTAGTAGAGGTGAGGTGTACTATCTGCAGGTAGTAGAGGTGAGGTGTGTTGTCTGCAGGTAGTAGAGGTGAAGTGGTACTGTCTGCAGGTAGTAGAGGTAAGGTGTACTGTCTGCAGGTAGTAGAGGTAAGGTGTACTGTCTGCAGGTAGTAGAGGTGAGGTGGTACTGTCTGCAGGTAGTAGAGGTGAGGTGGTACTGTCTGCAGGTAGTAGAGGTGAGGTGTACTGTCTGCAGGTAGTAGAGGTAAGGTGTACTGTCTGCAGGTAGTAGAGGTGAGTGGTACTGTCTGCAGGTAGTAGAGGTGAGGTGGTACTGTCTGCAGGTAGTAGAGGTGAGGTGGTACTGTCTGCAGGTAGTAGAGGGGAGGTGTATTGTCTGCAGGTAGTAGAGGTGAGGTGGTATTGTCTGCAGGTAGTAGAGGTGAGGTGGTATTGTCTGCAGGTAGTAGAGGTGAGGTGGTATTGTCTGCAGGTAGTAGAGGTGAGGTGTGCTGTTTGCAGGTAGTAGAGGTGAGGTGGTATTGTCTGCAGGTAGTAGAGGTGAGGTGTACTGTCTGCAGGTAGTAGAGGTGAGGTGTACTGTCTGCAGGTAGTAGAGGTGAGGTGTACTGTCTGCAGGTAGTAGAGGTGAGGTGTACTGTCTGCAGGTAGTAGAGGTGAGGTCTAATGTCTGCAGGTAGTAGAGGTGAGATCTACTGTCTGCAGGTAGTAGAGGTGAGGTCTACTGTCTGCAGGTAGTAGAGGTGAGGTCTACTGTCTGCAGGTAGTAGAAGTGAGGTCTACTGTCTGCAGGTAGTAGAAGTGAGGTCTACTGTCTGCAGGTAGTAGAGGTGAGGTCTACTGTCTGCAGGTAGTAGAGGTGAGGTCTACTGTCTGCAGGTAGTAGAGGTGAGGTGTATTGTCTGCAGGTAGTAGAGGTGAGGTGTATTATCTGCAGGTAGTAGAGGTGAGGTGTATTGTCTGCAGGTAGTAGAGGTGAGGTGTGTTGTCTGCAGGTAGTAGAGGTGAGGTGTATTGTCTGCAGGTAGTAGAGGTGAGGTGGTATGTGCAGGTAGTAGAGGTGAGGTGGTACTGTATGCAGGTAGTAGAGGTAAGGTGTACTGTCTGCAGGTAATAGAGGTAAGGTGTACTGTCTGCAGGTAGTAGAGGTGAGGTGGTACTGTCTGCAGGTAGTAGAGGTGAGGTGGTACTGTCTGCAGGTAGTAGAGGTGAGGTGTACTGCCTGCAGGTAGTAGAGGTAAGGTGTACTGTCTGCAGGTAGTAGAGGTGAGTGGTACTGTCTGCAGGTAGTAGAGGTGAGGTGGTACTGTCTGCAGGTAGTAGAGGTGAGGTGGTACTGTCTGCAGGTAGTAGAGGTGAGGTGGTATTGTCTGCAGGTGGTAGAGGTGAGGTGTACTGTCTGCAGGTAGTAGAGGTAAGGTGTACTGTCTGCAGGTAATAGAGGTGAGTGGTACTGTCTGCAGGTAGTAGAGGTGAGGTGGTACTGTCTGCAGGTAGTAGAGGGGAGGTGTATTGTCTGCAGGTAGTAGAGGTGAGGTGGTATTGTCTGCAGGTAGTAGAGGTGAGGTGGTATTGTCTGCAGGTAGTAGAGGTGAGGTGGTATTGTCTGCAGGTAGTAGAGGTGAGATGGTATTGTCTGCAGGTAGTAGAGGTGAGGTGGTATTGTCTGCAGGTAGTAGAGGTGAGGTGTACTGTCTGCAGGTAGTAGAGGTGAGGTGTACTGTCTGCAGGTACTAGAGGTGAGGTGTACTGTCTGCAGGTAGTAGAGGTGAGGTGTACTGTCTGCAGGTAGTAGAGGTGAGGTGTACTGTCTGCGGGTAGTAGAGGTGAGGTGTACTGTCTGCGGGTAGTAGAGGTGAGGTGTACTGTCTGCGGGTAGTAGAGGTGAGGTGTACTATCTGCAGGTAGTAGAGGTGAGGTCTAATGTCTGCAGGTAGTAGAGGTGAGGTCTAATGTCTGCAGGTAGTAGAGGTGAGGTCTACTGTCTGCAGGTAGTAGAGGTGAGGTCTACTGTCTGCAGGTAGTAGAAGTGAGGTCTACTGTCTGCAGGTAGTAGAAGTGAGGTCTACTGTCTGCAGGTAGTAGAGGTGAGGTCTACTGTCTGTAGGTAGTAGAGGTGAGGTCTACTGTCTGCAGGTAGTAGAGGTGAGGTGTATTGTCTGCAGGTAGTAGAGGTGAGGTGTATTATCTGCAGGTAGTAGAGGTGAGGTGTATTGTCTGCAGGTAGTAGAGGTGAGGTGTGTTGTCTGCAGGTAGTAGAGGTGAGGTGTATTGTCTGCAGGTAGTAGAGGTGAGGTGGTATGTGCAGGTAGTAGAGGTGAGGTGGTACTGTCTGCAGGTAATAGAGGTAAGGTGTACTGTCTGCAGGTAGTAGAGGTGAGGTGGTACTGTCTGCAGGTAGTAGAGGTGAGGTGGTACTGTCTGCAGGTAGTAGAGGTGAGGTGTACTGTCTGCAGGTAGTAGAGGTAAGGTGTACTGTCTGCAGGTAGTAGAGGTGAGTGGTACTGTCTGCAGGTAGTAGAGGTGAGGTGGTACTGTCTGCAGGTAGTAGAGGTGAGGTGGTACTGTCTGCAGGTAGTAGAGGTGAGGTGGTACTGTCTGCAGGTAGTAGAGGTGAGGTGTATTGTCTGCAGGTAGTAGAGGTGAGGTGGTATTGTCTGCAGGTAGTAGAGGTGAGGTGTACTGTCTGCAGGTAGTAGAGGTGAGGTGTACTGTCTGCAGGTAGTAGAGGTGAGTGGTACTGTCTGCAGGTAGTAGAGGGGAGGTGGTACTGTCTGCAGGTAGTAGAGGGGAGGTGTATTGTCTGCAGGTAGTAGAGGTGAGGTGGTATTGTCTGCAGGTAGTAGAGTTGAGGTGGTATTGTCTGCAGGTAGTCGAGGTGAGGTGGTATTGTCTGCAGGTAGTAGAGGTGAGGTGGTATTGTCTGCAGGTAGTAGAGGTGAGGTGGTATTGTCTGCAGGTAGTAGAGGTGAGGTGGTATTGTCTGCAGGTAGTAGAGGTGAGGTGGTATTGTCTGCAGGTAGTAGAGGTGAGGTGGTATTGTCTGCAGGTAGTAGAGGTGAGGTGTGCTGTTTGCAGGTAGTAGAGGTGAGGTGGTATTGTCTGCAGGTAGTAGAGGTGAGGTGTACTGTCTGCAGGTAGTAGAGGTGAGGTGTACTGTCTGCAGGTAGTAGAGGTGAGGTGTACTGTCTGCAGGTAGTAGAGGTGAGGTGTACTGTCTGCAGGTAGTAGAGGTGAGGTGTACTGTCTGCAGGTAGTAGAGGTGAGGTGTACTGTCTGCAGGTAGTAGAGGTGAGGTCTAATGTCTGCAGGTAGTAGAGGTGAGGTGTACTGTCTGCAGGTAGTAGAGGTGAGGTGTACTGTCTGCAGGTAGTAGAGGTGAGGTCTACTGTCTGCAGGTAGTAGAAGTGAGGTCTACTGTCTGCAGGTAGTAGAAGTGAGGTCTACTGTCTGCAGGTAGTAGAAGTGAGGTCTACTGTCTGCAGGTAGTAGAGGTGAGGTCTACTGTCTGCAGGTAGTAGAGGTGAGGTCTACTGTCTGCAGGTAGTAGAGGTGAGGTGTATTGTCTGCAGGTAGTAGAGGTGAGGTGTATTGTCTGCAGGTAGTAGAGGTGAGGTGGTATTATGTGCAGGTAGTAGAGGTGAGGTGTATTGTCTGCAGGTAGTAGAGGTGAGGTGGTATTATGTGCATGTAGTAGAGGTGAGGTGTGCTGTTTGCAGGTAGTAGAGGTGAGGTGTACTGTTTGCAGGTAGTAGAGGTGAGGTGGTATTGTCTGCAGGTAGTAGAGTTGAGGTGGTATTGTCTGCAGGTAGTAGAGGTGAGGTGTACTGTCTGCAGGTAGTAGAGGTGAGGTGGTATTATGTGCAGGTAGTAGAGGTGAGGTGGTATTGTCTGCAGGTAGTAGAGGTGAGGTGTGCTGTTTGCAGGTAGTAGAGGTGAGGTGGTATTGTCTGCAGGTAGAGGTGAGGTGTGCTGTTTGCAGGTAGAGGTGAGGTGGTATTATGTGCAGGTAGTAGAGGTGAAGTACTGTCTGCAGGTAGTAGAGGTGAGGTGTATTGTCTGCAGGTAGTAGAGGTGAGGTGGTTCTGTGCAGGTAGTAGAGGTGAGGTGTATTGTCTGCAGTTAGTAGAGGTGAGGTGGTACTGCCTTCAGGTAGTAGAGGTGAGGTGGTACTGTCTTCAGTTAGTAGAGGTGAGGTGGTACTGTCTTCAGTTAGTAGAGGTGAAGTGGTACTGTCTTCAGTTAGTAGAGGTGAGGTGGTACTGTCTTCAGTTAGTAGAGGTGAGGTGGTACTGTCTTCAGTTAGTAGAGGTGAGGTGGTACTGTCTTCAGTTAGTAGAGGTGAGGTGGTACTGTCTTCAGTTAGTAGAGGTGAGGTGGTACTGTCTTCAGTTAGTAGAGGTGAGGTGGTACTGTCTTCAGGTAGTAGAGGTGAGGTGATACTGTGCAGGTAGTAGAGGTGAAGTGGGACTGTCTGCAGGTAGTAGAGGTGAGGTGGGACTGTCTGCAGGTGGTAGAGGTGAGGTGGTGGTGTCTCCAGGTGGTAGAGGTGAGGTGGTGGTGTATGCAGGTGGTAGAGGTGAGGTGGTGGTGTCTGTAGGTGGTACAGGTGAGGTGGTGGTGTCTGCAGGTGGTAGAGGTGAGGTGTGTTGCCTGCAGGTGGTAGAGGTGAGGTGTGTTGGGGTGCTCGTCCTTTTCCCAGCTTGTGTCTTTCAGCTGTCATTATTATCTTTTATATGGCGCCACAAGGGCGCCATATAAAAGAGGTGAGGTGGTATTGTCTGCAGGTAGTAGAGGTGAGGTGTGCTGTTTGCAGGTAGAGGTGAGGTGGTATTATGTGCAGGTAGTAGAGGTGAAGTACTGTCTGCAGGTAGTAGAGGTGAGGTGTATTGTCTGCAGGTAGTAGAGGTGAGGTGGTACTGTCTGCAGGTAGTAGAGGTGAGGTGTATTGTCTGCAGTTAGTAGAGGTGAGGTGGTACTGCCTTCAGGTAGTAGAGGTGAGGTGGTACTGTCTGCAGGTAGTAGAGGTGAGGTGGTACTGTGCAGGTAGTAGAGTTGAAGTGGGACTGTCTGCAGGTAGTAGAGGTGAGGTGGTGGTGTCTCCAGGTGGTAGAGGTGAGGTGGTGGTGTATGCAGGTGGTAGAGGTGAGGTGGTGGTGTCTGTAGGTGGTAGAGGTGAGGTGGTGGTGTCTGCAGGTGGTAGAGGTGAGGTGGTACTGTCTGCAGGTAGTAGAGGTGAGGTGGTACTGTCTGCAGGTAGTAGAGGTGAGGTGGTGGTGTCTCCAGGTAGTAGAGGTGAGGTGGTACTGTCTGCAGGTGGTAGAGGTGAGGTGGTGGTGTCTCCAGGTGGTAGAGGTGAGGTGGTGGTGTATGCAGGTGATAGAGGTGAGGTGGTGGTGTCTGTAGGTGGTAGAGGTGAGGTGGTGGTGTCTGCAGGTGGTAGAGGTGAAGTGGGACTGTCTGCAGGTAGTAGAGGTGAAGTGGGACTGTCTGCAGGTAGTAGAGGTGAGGTGGTACTGTCTGCAGGTGGTAGAGGTGAGGTGGTGGTGTCTCCAGGTGGTAGAGGTGAGGTGGTGGTGTATGCAGGTGGTAGAGGTGAGGTGGTGGTGTCTGTAGGTGGTAGAGGTGAGGTGGTGGTGTCTGCAGGTGGTAGAGGTGAGGTGGTGGTGTCTGCAGGTGGTAGAGGTGAGGTGGTGGTGTCTGCAGGTGGTAGAGGTGAGGTGTGTTGCCTGCAGGTGGTAGAGGTGAGGTGTGTTGGGGTGCTCGTCCTTTTCCCAGCTTGTGTCTTTCAGTTGTCATTATTATCTTTTATATGGCGCCACAAGGGTTCCGCAGCGCCCGTTTACAGAGTACAAATAACACTCGGGGGGAGATTTATCAAATCTTTAAGAGATATACGAGAAGTACCAACCAACGGGTGTGGTATGCGTGACCGGTGGTCACATAACTACATCCCCCAACCAACTAGCTTCTGTGATGACAAAAGCTGATGGGTTGTGTGGCCGGAGAGCCCCAGCCACGAGGCAAATGGCCGCCGCGGCACTGAAGGGGTTAACCCCTAGTGCCCGGCGCCATTTTAAAGGACAAAGGGCGCTTGGCGCCAGATTTAAAAATGCTGTGGGCGCTAGGCGCCATGTTTATAAACTGTACAAAAACTGTTTAAAAGTATTTTTAACTGTGCCGTGGTCCCGGACCCCTCCGGAGACCACGGCAGTGAGGACAGCCCCCGGCGCGCTCAGCAGAGTGTGCGCACCGGGGGAGAGGGCAGCCGCTGACCGCCGGAGTCCGGGAGCTCCGCTCCCGGCAGCGGTCAGTGTAGCCCCGGGCGCACTGGAGTGGGCGCGCCGGGGAGAAGTGAGAAGGGTGAGCGCTGCGGCTGGGAGCTCGGCTCCTGCTGCAGTGCTCTGTGTGTGCCGCCCGCTCGGGGGCCGGGAGCTTTGCTCCCGGCGCCTCAGCCCAGCACGGGTGGCCAGCCGCGGCAGCCGGGACGAACGTCCCGGGCTGCCGGGCGGCAAGGGGGGTGCACCGCACACGGGGACCGGGCTAGCCGGCTCCCTAGCGGCGTGGGTGCAATTAGGCTGGCGAGCAGGCTGATGAGCGCTGGGGTCCGGGAGCTAAGCTCCCGGCGCCTCAGCGCTACAACAAAGCCAGAGTCACGGCGGCCGGGACAAGTGTCCCGGGCCGCTGGGCTTCAGTACAGGGGGGTGCGCCGCTGCATGCGGCGAGGCCACCAAGGTAGTGCCACACTGGGGGGACATGGAGAGCCAGCTCCCTGGACCCCAGTGGCAGGCAGGCAGGCTGGAGGATGGGGGGAAGCCAGCCCCATACCTCCAGCACTGGGAGAGCCCTAGCAGCCAGGCTGCAGGGCTAGGGGAGCCAGCACAGACAGGGTCCTAGCAGCCAGGCTGCAGGACTAGGACACAGTATTCCACAAACCAGACATTGTGTAAAATAATAGAAAGTACAGTGTGTTGTAAGGCACTGCAGTGCCTAGGTATGTGGAGCCTGTGCAGGCTCAGAGTGTATTTAAATGTATAACATGTACAGTGTGATTTAAATGTAATGTATTTAAAGGTAAATTGCACTTACTTGGTTGTGTGTCCCAGGAGGGGGGAATCCATAGCTGTGCAGGCTGATGGATTCTCCCAGACCTTTTCCCCCAAAACGGAATGCTTTCCCATCCAGCCTCACACTTCCAAGGGGCACAGGGAGAGAGAGAAGCAGCTCAGCTATGAAACAAGCTGAGTGGTTTCTTGGAGCTCCATGGAGAACACCCGTAGTGGCCAAGAGACCTGGACCGGGGAGCCAAGCTGCCCAGCTCTGGAGCCCAAATCCAGGCTGCAGCCAGTGGGCTAGGTCCCGGGCAGGTTTCTGGAAGTCAGTTTAGGAGGGAAAACTTTCCCCCAGCCAGACTGAACGGCACCGGGGCGTATCCTGATTCTCCAAGATGGGAGAGGCAAAGGAGACCGACCACTCCCCACTGTCCATAGAGGACAATGTTAGCTGTGCATGAGACCAAAGCATGCACAGCTCATGGGTAAACGTTGATTGGTTGTGCACCACAGGGCGGGCTTACCCCCTGTGGTAAGGGGTCTTGGAGAGGGATAAAAGGAGGGCAGTTGGCCCATAGGAGGGTGTATTATTCCATCTTATTCTGCTGAAAACATCTGATTGTATGCTGTTGCCCCTAGCAATAGGGAGGAGCCTTTTTAAAGGTTATTGAGCAATAAACATCTTTGCCTCAAGAAGACTGCTTCATCTTGTGACCAACAGGGTTAGGCCAAACCTAGCCCCGTCCTCCGGCTGTCCAGGGAAGCACCTAGCGTCTCCAAGCTCCGCCTTCCGCCAGCTACCGGTAGAGGCCTAGCAAGTGGCTAGTGGGGATTCATCAGCACCACGCAGCTGTGGTAAGGCAGTGCGTCGGCACATACAGAGCAGAACCGTGGTTCCAAACGCCACGGCAGGTTAGGAGTTTGGTGGTGGCAGCGAGAACCCGCCCACAGCGCAGTGGGTGGAGTCAGTAACAGGCGGTTACTGACGGTAAGCGGGAATCCCCTATGTGGTCAGGCCTCGTGCGCCTTGACCTTCCATTCTGTGCGCAGCCAACGGGACGTGAAAGCGGCGAGTGCTTCCGTACGGTACCGTCCTGTCACAGGTTTGTACTATATCTCTCTCCACTTTATCTCTCACCAAATTGATATTTCCCCGCATCTGGTGTTCCTATCATACTCTGGGGTGTGTTGTTTGGTCTCAAAATGTGTAAGATTATTTCTCAGACCACTGGATGTTCCCTTCTCCCTGTTAAGCTCCCTGGGCAGAAGAAGCTGATCACTGGAGAACTCCTCTGCCGGGAGCCCCTGTGCCACCAGTGGTTTGGTTCCACTACAGACGCCTGGGTGAGCCGTATCCTTACCCCACTTGTTAGAAACATAGCAAAATGTCTTGCCCCAAGGGGAAGTTGTTCAGTTCATTGTTTCAGTAGGAGTGTGTATGTCCGCAAACGGGATCATGATTTTAACCAAATCTTTTCATGGTCCAGAATAAGGACATTTTCTCTGTCTATTCAGAACCAGAAATCCCTAAATGTTCAGTTATGGGTGAATATGGAATCCTTGAGGTTGGTCACCAGTAGCCTGGAACAAGACTGAATCATGGTGTGCACGTACATCCAGGACGGTCACTCGTATGCCCCAACCTTGGTTGGGTTCAAGTGCCCCATAAGATTTGCCATTCAGTTTCGTCAATTTCCATTGTGGATTCTGCCTTTCAGCATGGTTGTAGGGGGGTCATTCCGATCAGATTGCACGCTGCCGTTTTTCGCAGTGCAGCTATCAGGTCACTACTGCGCATGCAATGCGCATACGCTTCGTACGGTTACAAAGCGGATCGTTGCAGAGCGATGGATTTAACGAAGAATCCATTCGCACAGCCGAACGCAAGGGGATTGACAGGAAGAGGGCATTTGTGGGTGTCAACTGACTGTTTTCTGGGAGTGTTTGGAAAAACGCAGGCGTGTCCAAGCGTTTGCAGGGCGGGTGTCTGACGTCAATTCCAAAAAGGCTGAAGTGATTGCAAGGGCTGAGTAAGTCCATAGCTACTTAGAAACTGCACAAACTGTTTTTGCAGAGCTCGGCTGCCCATGCGTTCGCACACTTGCAAAGCGAAAATACACTCCCCTGTGGGCGCCGACTATGTGTTTGCACGGCTGCTAAAAGTAGCTAGCGAGCGATCAACTCTGAATGACCCCCATAGTGCTGAGGAGGTTCCAAACCATCATCTTCCTGGGCTTCTATTTGTTACCCACCAGCAGGAGGGGGTCTCCTCAGCAGACAAGTCGGTGTTCGCTCGATGAATGGCGTCTGTTCACCTCGCAGGAAGGTCCGGGAAAGATAGTGTACACTTTTTGAGGTGGTGAAATATGTACAATTACATTCAGGGGGTAGCAGAATGAGCTCGTATCAAACTGGAACAAGTTCACGAGCACTTGACTGGTCAGATATTCAGACTGTCTCCAGAAGTGCGTTTATTGCTCTGGTGGTGGCCGCGAGGTAACATCCTCCTCAGGGAATGCGTGTCACTAATACCGGATGATTGTGACAAGTGACGCCGGCAGTCAGGTAAGCTATTTGCTCTTAAGGATTTTTGGATTCCAGGGGAGTAAACGTAGTGAAGCTCTCCGACATCATCTAACACGGAATCAGATTTACTGAGCAGTTCTACATCAGTACACATGGAATTTGTCTCCGGTCAGCTGCACGCCCCCAAAAAAATCACAAATATTCAACATACAAACATTAAATAAAAAAATCAGTCAACATACAATCAATGAAACCAACAGCTAAGACAGCGATGTTTTTATACAAGAAGAATTGCATAATTCAGCTGTTATGTAACAAACAGATTGCCTGTGGGAAGAAGCTGTTCTTGTGTCTGACGGCTGTCACAGGGGGCGCTCTATAGCGCCGACCTGCTGGAAGCAACTGAAACAGAGACCAGCCTGTTATCCGGATGTGTCTCATCCTTTACAATGTCACTAGCGTGTTTCTCTCACCCTAGCTAAATACAATTCCTGAGCAGACGGCAGACCCACGCCAATGATCCTTTCTGCGGTTGTCACAATTCTTTGGAGCCTAAAGGTGCGTACACACGGGGAGATATTGACTATCTGCGACCCAGACAGCAATAGGTAGCTCCCTGCCAGCGCACAGTAGGGAGCTACTCTTCAGGTACAAAAGCATGTGATGCTTTTATTACCAGTTATTTATATAGCGCACACATATTCCACAGCGCTGTACAGAGAATATTTGGCCATTCACATCAGTCTCTGCCCCAGTGGAGCTTACACTCTATATTCCCTATCACATGTACACATATATTCACGCCAGGGTTAATTTTTGTTGAGAGCCAATTAACCTACCAGTATATTTTTGGATTGTGGGAGGACACCGGAGTACCCGGAGGAAACCCATGCAAGTACGTGGAGAATATACAAACTCCACACAGGACCATGGTGGGAATGGAACCCATGACCTCAGTGCTGTGAGCCAGTAATGCTAACCACTGCACCACCCGTACTGCTTTTGTACCTGTGCGGCGGGGGGAGGGCCAGACATGCGGGGCGGACTAGCTCTGTGCTGGGCGTCCCCCACATGTCAGGGTGGCTGATGGTAGTGGGCTACGATCAGGTCAGAATTACCCCATATGTGCCAATTGTGACTATAATATGTACTAGATTGTACACAAGGGGTGTGGATCATAGGATCAACAGTCATTAGGTCGACCACTATTATAGAATGTGTCGGCAGATAAGAAACACTTGGTCCATCCAGTCTGCCCCTTTTTTTTTTTACATTATTTTTTTCTCTAACCTTATCTGATCCTTATTTCTGTGTAAGGATCCTCATGTCTATCCCATGCATGTTACATTGCTCTACTGTCTTAGCCTCTACCACCTCTGATGGGCGGCTATTTCACTTGTCCACTACCCTTTCTGTGAAGTCATTATTCCTCAGATTCCCTCTGAACCTACCCCCCTCCCCTCCTGCCCCCCTCCTCCAGTCTCAGTGCATCTCCTCGTGTCCTATTGCTTCTCTTCATTTGGAGAATGTTTCCTATTGGTCGACACCTGAAATGGGTCGACATTCATTAGGTCGACAAGAACAAGGTTGACGTAGAAAAAGGTTGACATGAGGTTTTTGTTTTTAAATGTTGATGTCGTTTTCTTTGTAAAGTGACCGGGAACCCCAATTAGTGCACCGTGTCCCCTCGCAGCTTCAGGTTACTATTCCCAATTGTAGTCCACGTGAATCGTAAACTAAGAAAAAGTTAAAAAAATGGAAAAACTCATGTCTCCCTTTTTTCTTGTCGACCTAATGACTGTCGAACTAAGTGTGGTCGACCTAGAGACCAGATACCGTACACAATATAGTCAAGATTGACTTGCCCGCATGCCGTAACTACGTGTGGGCCAACGGTGCGTTGCCCACAGCGCGCCTGTACTGTAGGCGCATCCGCTGGCCCACACATGTCGCAGAGGGCCGCGCCGCACAAGAGAGACCAGTGTGCAGCCGACAAGCTGCCGCGCCCGGCAACCTTGTCAGCGTGTGATATAGTTTGGCTGCCGGGCGCTGTAGCTTGTGGTCTCCCCCGCAGGCGCTGTTACAGGAGTAGCTGCTCCCCCCCCCCCTGCTGTTGTCTCGTGGCACCGGCCTCTAGGAGCAGAGAGGTGATTTCCCCCGGCTGTGGGCTCACTGGAAGAGTGGCGGCTCCCCCGACGGCAGGCAAGTCTCTCCCATCATTTCTCTCTCGCTCTCTCCCCCTCCCTCCCTCCCTCTCTCTCTCTCTCCCTCTGTCTAATGTGTAAAAAAGCGGGACCCTGCCTGTCTAATGTGTAAAAAAGCGGGACTCTGCCTGTCTAATGTGTACAAGAGGGGATTCTGCCTGTCTAATGTGTAAAAAAGGGGGACTCTGCCTGCCTAATGTGTAAAAAGCAGTTACGGCACTACTTGCCTGCAAAGTCTATCTTCTCTTGCTATCCCAACCCCACGGGAGCGCACATCGGTATCGCAAGCTGTGTACACACAGTGCAATTTGCACTAACTTTCCTTACGATTTTTACTATATAATCAAAACCGTAAGGTTACATCGCACCATGTGTAAGCAGCTTTAGCCTATCACCTTCAGTTGCTGAACCAAACCATACCACAACCGACGTGCATATCACAGACTCTATTATGGCCGAATAGAATACAATCAGCATCTCACGTGGGAGGCTAAATGTTTTCCGCTGCCGTTAGAGTTAGATTTGGGTGGGTTATATTGTTTCTGTGCAGGGTAAATACCGGCTGCTTTATTTTTACACTGCAATTTAGATTTCAGGTTGAACACACCCCACCCAAATCTAACTCTCTCTGCACATGTTACATCTACCCCACCTGCACTGCACATGGTTTTGCCCAACTGCTAACAAATTTGATGCTGTGATCAGGTCTGAATTAGGCCCATAGTGAGAAAAGCATAGGGGACAGGACGCATCCCAGAGGTGCACCCGTACCGGTCGTACATACACTCGAAGTGATTTCTCTGCTTTCACAGACTGTTTCCTGTTTGTTAAGAAATGGACAATCCAATGACAGGTGGATAACGGAACCCCACAGTTTAACAACTTTGAGAACAGAATCCCTGGAACAATCGTGTTAAATGCTGAGCTGAAATCAACAAACAGGATCCTCGCATAGGTCAACAGGCAGGTCAACATGTTGCAGATGTAATGAAGCCCCATGCATCCAAACCCGCGATGGAGAGAGTCTGGAGGGTGGTGTGAGTCTCATCTCTTCTGGTCACTTCTAGGTCCATTGAAGTGTGACTACTGGGGCATTCATATGTCGTTTAGAAACCAATCTGCAAGTCCTGCTCAGCCACGTCACTAGCTGGAAATCTTGGTTCAGTCCCGCACCAGTATCCAGAGCAAATATTCCTGGGTTCCAATTATTTATGTATATATCATATTGTTTTTGAGGACATATCAGTTTTAATATATATTTTTCCTTTTTTTAGGTGCCACCCCTATGTTTCAGGTCAAAGACCAACACTAATCTGTACAAAAAAGAAAGAAGAAACTAAAGACACATTTCTTGGGGTGGACATTGGAACCTTAGTATAATATTAAAATGTTTCACTTGTATTGCTATGCATTAATATTCCAAGAACGTGGTGAAATGATAAAAGATTACAGTGTGATATGAAGATTGAATGTGTGAATAAAAACTATTAAAATCTCCGGCTGTTCCCTTTTGTTTCTGTGAATCCCGATGTCTCTATCCAATGTATTATATAATCCGAGCTATTTCTGTTACACTAGTATCATCCTATTCATCAATCCTCTCATGTTGCAACAATTCATCTGTTGTTCCAATGTTGAGTTACTATTCCAGGAATACTGTCTATTAACAGGAATTGGCAACCTCTTTCTTAGGGGGTAATTCAGACCTGATCGCTCGCTAGCATTTTTTGCAGCGCTGCGATCGGGTCAGAACTGCGCATGCGTATGCACCGCAAAGCGCAGGCGGATCGCACGGGTACAAAGAGGATCGACGCTCAGCGATGGGTTTGTGCAATGAATCCATTCACATGGGCGATCGCAAGGAGATAGACTGGAAGAAAGCGTTTGTGGGTGGTAACTGACCATTTTCTGGGAGTGGTTGGAGAAACGCAGGCGTGTCCAAGCGTTTGCAGGGCGGGTGTCTGACGTCAATTCCGGTCCCGGACAGGCTGAAGTGTTCGCAGCGGCTGAGTAAATCCTGGGCTGCTCAGAGACTGCACAAGATCTGTTTGTACCGCTCAGCTACACATGGGATCACACACTTGCAAAGCGAAAATACCCTCCCCTATGGACGGCGAATATCTGATCGCAGCAGTGAAAAAAAAAACTAGCGAGCGATCAGGTCTGGATTGGGCTCTTAATCTCACATATAAATTCCACTGTTATGTATCAGTGTCTGCTGTAATTGTCTTGTTTTTTGATGGGAGGATTATACATCTTTGTAATTCTTTAGGACCACAGTTTATTATAATATGGTTGTACGTTCATGTGTATGTTCTAATCAAATTAGTATAGAAATTAATTCATGACTATGCGCTGACCGTTTTTATTTTACCATTCATTCACATATATTTTAAGAGCCAAACTATTTCAAAGTGTTCTGATTTCAGCCACTATAAATATGCATAGCTTATTGATATTTCTAATTATTTAATTTTTCAATAGAGCAAAGCCACGTTACAATTCTTCTCTCTACGGGATAGATACATTTTTCTTCTACGCTACTCCATGGCAGCCATTACTCTGGGATTTTATCCCTACCCCTAGGTTTTAGACAGGAAGTTTTTTCTATTTAGGCTCCGCCCCTCTGGGAATATAGGTCCGACCGCCCCCGGCTTCCCCAGTCTTTTTTCCTGTCTCCGTAGGTAGTGACAGAGTAGTTGTTTGTTGTTGTTTTTTCAAATATGAGGCTTACCAGGATTTCCCCGCCTAATGCGCCTCTGTGAGCCGCGGCTGGAAGGGGTTTTGCACCCAGAGTAAGGACCCATGGAGGAGCATTAGAAATTACTGCCTGTGGCAGTACAAATGCTGAATGCCACTGCTATACTATAATTACTGCCTGTGGCAGTAGAAGTGTATGCCCACCACTGTGTACCTGTATGGGATTCTGCTTGTAAAGCATAAAGGTTGCCCGCCGGGATGGAAGAATTGCGCTCTGTGGAGAGTTGCCTCCAGCTCCCATTACTGCTGCTGGCCGCCGAGACGCTGGAGCCTGGAGGGCGGAAGCAGCGCTAGACGAGGCGGGTGGAAGTGCGCGGCCGAATCCCGGAAGTTGCCGCGGATTGGTCTGCGCATGCGCTGCCCGGCAGCTGGGGGCAGAGGCTGTTAAAGATGGCGCGGTCCACCGCTGAGAGTGAGACTGGGATCCTGGTATTAAAAGAAGCTGCAATAAAAGAAATAAAAGTGCTGCAGGAGGATTCAGTGGCTATGGATAAGGAAAGGTCTCCCTCTACGCCTACATGTGCCCAGGAATGGTAAGCAATCTCATTTAGGGCACTTATTATGTTATGTAGTTAGGGTATTTAGGATACTGTTTTGCTTTGGTTGCAGTGTCTGAAATTCCTAGGAAAAGATCATGTAAAAAGAAACATCATTTGGCTTGTTCTGGATGTAAAAAGAGCTTCTCTGGAGATAAACATAGCAAATTGTGTGATGATTGTGAAGCATCCCAGGGCCAATCTAGGCAGATCCATGATCTTATGGAGTGGATGAAAAAATCATTCGTAACAAAGGGTGAATTAAAGGGGGGGGGCTAAAAGGTCCAGGTCACAGACAAGTCTGGACGCTGCGAATGATTCGGATAGTCTCGTATTGGATTATGCTGATAGTCCCTCTCCGGCGGAATCTGAGGAGGCTCAGGAGCCAGATAGATCGTTTCATTTGGATATAGTTGATAGCTTACTTAAGCATACGTATAGAGCTTTAAATCTCAAAGATGAAGCACAGGAGGATGATGCTCAGGATCCTTTATTTGAAGATAGGATTAAGAAAAAACGATGTTTTCCGGTGCATAAAGTACTGAAGGAAATTATGTCAGTACAGTGGCAGAGTGCAGATAAGCGTCTCAATTATATGAAAAGGTTGGAGCGTATGTTCCCGGTACAGGATGAAGAGTTCATTAAATGGTGTGAATTGCCTAAAGTGGATGCTGCAGTAGCAGAAGTTGTTTCCAAAACCACTATCCTGTTGGAAGACGGTGCGGTGCTTAAAGATGCAATGGACAAGAAGGTTGAAAATTCCTTGAAAAAGGTCCATAAGGCATCAGCGGTGACGCTAAAGGCTGGGGTAGCGATGGCGTCAACAACCAGAACCCTGAGATTGTGGGGGAACAACCTGAACCGTGATTTGGAGGATCAGGTATCCAGACATCATCTGCAGAAAGACCTGGCTGTGATAATGAAGGCGGTGTAATACCTGTGTGAGGCCTCTCTTGAGGTAGTCGAATATGCGGCAAAATCGTTAGCAGCAGGCGTAGCGGCTAGAAGGCTGGACGGCAGATGTCCACTCAAAAAACAGATTGGTAGCTCTTCCTTATGAAGGCTCTCGCCTTTTCGGAAGTAAGCTAGAGTCTATAATCAATGTCATGTCAGGCGGTAAATCCGCGAAGCTGCCACATGATAGAAAAGCAAGGTTTAGAGTTTCTTCGCCTAAGCAGCAGTTTAAGGAGGCCAGGTCATACAGGCCAGGTAGACAGTATGGTAGATACACTCCAACAACTACCAGGCAGTCCTTTCGTCAGTCTGGCAGAAGAGGCAATAGAAAATTCTGACTATATGATGCCCCAGAGTGCTGCGCCCGTAGGAGGCAGATTAATGAAATTTGCAGATCAATGGCAACAGTCAACTCAGGAAACCTGGGTATTAAAGATAATCTCCCAGGGTTATCATATAGAATTTATAAAGAAGCCGACGGGAAGGAATTTTGTAAAATCAAAGATGCTAACTTCAGAAGAACAAATAATAGCTTTTCAAGATATTATAAAGAACCTTCTCAAAGCACAGGTAGTACAAAAGGTGCCAGTGGCATCTTCATCTTTGAGATGTTCTTGATTCAGAAACCATCGGGAGAATTCAGGGCAATTCTGGATTTAAGAAGATTAAACAAATTCCTTATAAAGAAGCGGTTTCACATGGAGACGCTGAAAACCATATTGTTAGGTATAAGGCAGGGAGACTTTATGGCTTCTATAGATCTGAAAGACACCTACTTTCACGTGCCAATTCACAAGGACGACCGGAGATTCCTAAGGTTTTATGTCCTTGGAAAGCATCTTCAATTCACCTGCCTGCCGTTCGGCCGGTCTTCCTCACCAAGAGTTTTCACAAAAGTTCTTATAGCTCTAGTGGCGCATATGATAGTGACGGGTATAGCATTGTGTCCGTACCTGGACGACTTGCTGATCTGTGCAAGTACGAAAGCGACTCTAATAGCAGCGGTGCAGAAGACTCTTCAGATTCTTCAAGCTCATGGTTGGCTAGTGAACTGGAAGAAGAGCAAGCTAGATCCAACACAGGGCATACAGTTCCTCGGAGTTTGGATAGATTCAAAGAAGTACACGGTGGCGTTGTCGGAAAACCGATGCAAAAAAATTCAGGATCTCTCGTTCCTAGTTCAAGTAGAGGACAGCATTTCACTCCGTCTGGGCCTGTGTCTTGTGGGGATGTTGTCTTCTACGATAGAAGTAGTACCCTGGGCCAGGTGGAAAGTGAGAACGTTCCAGTGGGACATAATCAGAGCGGTCTGTATAGGCAGAGACCTAGACCACAAAATAATTCTTCCTCAAGGAGCAAAGAAGTCCCTGGATTGGTGGATAGACCAGAGCTTAAGCCAGAGGTCAGTGTCCTTCGTGCAACCCAAGTACGCTGTCTTGACAACAGATGCAAGTGCCACAGGTTGGGGAGGTCATCTGTAAAGTCACACCTGTCAGGGGTTATGGTCCACCCAAGAAAAACTCATGTCTTCCAACAAACAAGAAATGATGGCAGTGTGGAACTCGATACGTTATTTTCAGACGCTGCTGGTGCAGTCTCATCTGAGAGTATTCTCGGACAATGTGACAGTCGTGGCATATTTAAACCGGCAAGGAGGCACCAGGAGTCGAGATCTATGGGTGGAAGTAGCAAAGATTTTGGATTGGGCAGAACAAAACCTAAAGTCCATAACAGCCCTTCATGTCCCAGGAGAATCCAACTTAGTGGCGGATTACCTGAGCAGACACAATGTATTACCGTGAGAATGGGAGCTAAATCCTCAAGTGTTCCACTTAATAACACAGAGGTTTGGGTACCCTCAGGTGGACCCGATGGCCACATCTCAGAATACGAAAGTGAAACATTTCTTTTCAAGGTACCAATCCCCAAATTCCATCGGGACAGATGCTCTCACCCAGAGATGGAACTTCAGTCTCAGTTATGTATTCCCTCCACTTCCAATGATACCTCGAGTTCTACGGAAAATCAGAGAGGAGAAGGCGGTAGTTGTAATAGTTCTACCCCACTGGCCAAACAGAGTGTGGTTTCCCACAGTACTCAGAATGGCGATACAGGGTCCATGTATCACAACTGAGTGCCTGAGCTGACGGGAGGCAGCCTCAGTTGTAGGGGCTGAGATGTACCGGAACCTGGGAGGTTGTATCAGACCCCTGGACATGTAAGTAACATAAATAATAACTGCCCGAAGGCGTGACCACGACAACTTGGATAAAAGTCAATGATGTTTATTATGACAACTCCGCAACACAGCAGCAGTAAAAGAAAACGTAAAAGTCAGCAAAGAATAAATATAGTTCCTGGGTACTACAGGATGGCAGGAGCCACAGGGCACTGGTAGTGTGAGATAGTTCTTATGATCTTCTAGATGGAAAGTCCTTACCAGGCCCGACTGTAGCAATGGAGATAACCCAGGATTGTGCCAGCTGGTGTTCCAGGAAAAGCTGGGTTGCTGAAGATAAAACAGCTGCTGTGGATACTGGCTGGAACCAGACTGTTGTTAGCACGGAGTGGATACTGGCTGGAACCAGTTAAATAATAAATGAACTTGGGAGCGATGAAATATGAACTGAAATGTAGAACTTGAGAGCGGAGAAATAATAATACCGGTGGAGAGTGGTAAAGTGTAGAAAGGACACCGGCCCTTTAAGGGAAGCTGTACTCTGCTGGAAGCTGAGCTGGAAGCAGGTAATGTTGTAGCTGGAAACAGATGAATCCACAATGGATTGGAGAGTCAGGCTACACCGCAGGTGGAATGCTGGTGCGGGTCTCTATGGTGGAAGTCTTGAGACAGGAGCTGGAACCTGGAAGACAATCACAGGAGAGAGACAAACAGGAACTAGGTTTGACAACCAAAGCACTGACGCCTTCCTTGCTCAGGCACAGTGTATTTATACCTGCAGCAAGGAAGGGATTGGCTAGGCAATTATGCAGATTATCAATACTGAGAACAGATTGGTGGAAATGATCAGCTGACAGAATCCAAGATGGCTGCGCCCATGCAGACACTTGGAGGGAAGTTTGGTTTGTAATCCATGTGGTAATGGAAACAGTAATGGCGGCGCCGGCCACCGGAGACAGGAGGCGCCAGGCTGACAGATGCACATCCAACCACGCGGACACAGCGGAGGCCGCGGCTGACGTAATCGCCACTCAGACACTCTGCATGCAGAAGTTCAGGGACGGCGGCGGAGGCCGCGGGAGACGCCATGCCAGGTGTAATATGGCGTTTACTGTGACAGCGTCCCAGAGTGACAGGAGAGGATACAGGAATGTACACATCAGGATAACAGATGGGATCCGGTCCTGGAGCGCTGAGCCAGCCTTAGGAGGCATCTGATGGGTAAGAAATGGCGTCCAGATACCCGGATCGTGACAGCACCCCCCCCTTTAGGAGTGGCCCCAGGACACTTCTTTGGCTTTTGAGGAAACTTGGAATGGAATCTCCGGACCAAGGCAGGAGCATGGACATCAGAAGCATTGGTCCATGAACGTTCCTCAGGACCATAACCCTTCCAGTCAATAAGATATTGTAGTTGACCGTAACGGTGACGTGAGTCCAGGATCTTGGCCACTTCATACTCAACGCCTCGTTGAGTTTGGACTTTCGGAGTTGGAGGAAGTGAGGAATGAAACCGATTCAAGATCAGCGGTTTCAACAGGGAAACATGGAATGTCCTGGGTATTTTTAAGAAGGGAGGCAACTGGAGTCTGTAAGCAACAGGATTGATGACTTGTTCAATCTTGAAAGGACCGATATAGCGAGGTGCAAACTTCATACTGGGAACTCTTAACCTCAAATTCTTCGTGGATAACCATACCCGATCACCCACCTTGAGAGCAGGAACTGCTCGACGCTTCTTATCCGCAAACTTCTTGTACCTGAACGATGCCTTGAGCAGAGCTGATCGTACGCTCTTCCAGATATTGGCAAACTGATGCAAGGTGATATCCACTGCGGGAACAGAAGTTGCTGGAAGCGGTTGGAACTCAGGGACTTTAGGGTGGAATCCAAAGTTAGTGAAGAATGGTGTTGAAGCAGATGAAGAATGATACTGGTTGTTATGACAGAACTCGGCCCAGGGAAGTAATTGAACCCAGTCATCTTGAGAGGAGGACACATAGATGCGGAGGAAGGCCTCCAAGTCCTGATTCACCCTCTCGGTTTGACCATTGGTCTGAGGATGGTAAGCCGTGGAAAACTTTAGCTTGACTTGGAGGACTTGACATAAACTTCGCCAGAATTTGGCTGTGAATTGAACTCCTCGATCAGAGATAATTTCTTCAGGAAGACCGTGGAGTCGGAAGATCTCTTGTATGAATACTTGAGCCAACTTGGAAGCTGACGGAAGACCGGTGAGAGGAATGAAGTGTGCCATCTTGGTGAACCGGTCAACTACCACCCAGATGGTATTGAACTTGTTGCACATGGGTAAGTCTGTAATGAAATCCATCGACAAGTGGGTCCATGGTCGACGGGGAACGGATAGTGGAACCAGTTGCCCCGCAGGCGACTGGCGGGATACTTTATGTTGGGCACACTTTGGGCAAGATGCAATAAACTCCAAGACGTCCTTTTTCAGAGTTGGCCACCAATAGGACCTAGAGATAAACTCCAGGGTTTTTTGGATACCTGTATGTCCGGCAAAACGGGAAGCATGGGCCCAATGCATGAGCTTCTTCCTTAGCATCGGCTTCACAAAACTTTTCCCTGATGGGGGCGTAGAGTCCATCCCTACCGTGGAGAATGCCAACGGACTTATAATAGGATGCTTGTCTGAAGACTCTGACTCATTTTCTTGCTCCCATGAGCGGGAAAGGGCATCGGCCTTGCGATTCTGAGAGCCCGGACAGAACTGGAGTTTAAAGTCGAACCTGGAAAAGAAAAGTGCCCATCTGGCCTGACGAGGGTTGAGACATTGTGCGCCTTTCAAATATAGAAGGTTCTTGTGGTCTGTAAGGATGGTGATTGAATGAGAAGCTCCCTCCAACAGATATCTCCACTCCTCTAGAGCGAGCTTGATGGCTAGCAACTCCTGGTCGCCAATGGCATAGTTGCGCTCCGCTGGGGAGAACTTCCGTGAGAAGAAACTGCAAGGATGTAAATGGCCATCTTTAGCCCTCTGAGATAACACCGCTCCTACTCCAACGGAGGAGGCATCCACCTCTAGGATGAAAGGAGAGTCGATGTCAGGCTGTTTCAGGACAGGCGCAGAGATGAACCTCTGTTTTAAAAGATGAAAAGCTTGCATGGCTTCTTCAGACCACTTGGACGGGTTAGCACCCTTCTTGGTGAAAGCAGTAATAGGCGCCACAATGGTGGAAAAGTCTCGTATAAACTTTCGGTAATAATTGGCGAACCCTAAGAACCTCTGGACCCCTTTGAGGGTTAAGGGTACCGGCCAATTCTGAATTGCTTGTAGTTTCTCAGGATCCATCTCTAGTCCGGAACCGGACACAATGTACCCTAGAAACGGAATGGACTTGACTTCAAAGACGCATTTCTCTAATTTGCAATAGAGATGATTGACACGGAGACGGGACAGAACCTCCTTTACCCAAAAACGATGTTCCTCTAAATTGTTGGCAAAAATGAGGATATCATCTAGATAGACCACGACATGACGGTATAGAATGTCTCTGAAGATCTCATTGACGAAATGCTGGAAGACAGCTGGAGCATTGCTCAATCCGAAGGGCATGACGAGGTACTCATAATGTCCGTCACGGGTGTTAAATGCGGTCTTCCACTCGTCACCCTCACGGATCCGGATGAGATTGTATGCACCTCGCAAGTCCAGCTTTGTAAAGATGGTAGCTCCGCTAACTCTGTCAAAGAGCTCAGTAATCAGGGGTAAAGGATAACGGTTCTTGATGGTAATGTCGTTCAAACCTCTGTAGTCGATGCACGGCCGCAGACCACCATCTTTCTTTTTTACAAAAAAGAAGCCTGCGCCGGCTGGAGAAGAAGAAGGTCGAATGAACCCCTTTGCTAGGTTCTCTTTAATATATTCCTCCATAGAATGCGTCTCAGGCAGAGACAACGGATAAGTTCGGCCTCGAGGTGGAACCTTCCCTGGAACGAGATCAATCGGACAGTCCCATTCTCTATGAGGAGGAAGGATATCAGCAGAAGCTTTACTGAACACATCCGTGAAATCTTGATATGGAGGAGGTGGAACATCAGACGACCTGGGGGAGGAAGAACAGACAGGCAATACTTTAAACAAACATGTCTCAGCACAGGAGGAACCCCATGCCAGGATTTGCGTAGTCGTCCAATCAATTGTAGGATTGTGAAGACGGAGCCATGGAAGGCCCAGGACCACAGGATGTGTGGCTCTTGGAATCACTAAAAAAGAAATAAGTTCGGAATGAAGAACTCCCACTCTCAGACGAACTGGTAGAGTCCTTAAAGAAATAACTGCATCAAAAATTTTGCTGCCATCCACGGCAGTTAAAGAAATGGACGAAGGAAGTCTCTCGGTGGGTAGGGACCACCGTTTAACATAGGCTTCGGTAATAAAGTTCCCAGCTGCTCCGGAATCAAGGATGGGCAATGACGTTCCGATAACGTTGAGCAACTTGAAGCGAGACTGGGAGATTACAATCTTGAGAAGATGGAGAGGAGATCATTACTCCTAGCCGGCCCTCTCCTTGGCGAGCTAGGATTTGGAGTTTCCCGGACGTTTGGGACAGGCATTAATGGTGTGAGACGGAGCTGCACAATAGAGACAGAGAAACTCGGAGAGACGTCTTCGGCGCTCAGCAGGAGTTAAACGGGAACGGCCAAGTTGCATGGGCTCATCTTTAGATGGTGACAGTTGACGAGGAGGAGGAGCAGAAGATTTTGGAGCAGATGATCTTCCACGCTCAGTTGCTCTCTCTCTGAAACGTAAATCAACTTTCGTGCAGAGTGAGATTAGCTCATCTAACTTAGAAGGTAAGTCTCTGGTAGCTAACTCATCTTTAATACACTCAGATAAGCCATGCCAGAATGCAGCATACAGGGCCTCGTCGTTCCATGCCAGTTCGGACGCCAGGATCTGGAACTGTATCAGATATTGTCCTACAGTACGTGACCCCTGGCGTAAACGGAGAATCTCGGATGAAGCTGAGGTTACCCGGCCTGGCTCGTCGAAGATGCGCCTGAATGTTGACACGAAGGCAGTGTAGGAAGATAGCAGGGTGTCGGACCTCTCCCATAACGGTGATGCCCAATCAAGGGCTGAGCCACTGAGAAGAGAAATAATGTAGGCAATTTTTGTACGGTCACTGGGAAAATTGCCAGGTTGTAGCTCAAACTGAATCTCACACTGGTTGAGAAATCCCCTGCAGAATCTTGGAGATCCGTCAAATTTTGCTGGCGTTGGAAGATGAAGACGTGGAGCAGAAATGGGTAAGGTGGGTGGGGTTATAGCTGGAGTCACTGTGGTTGACGCACCAGACGCGCCTGATCCACGGAGAGTTGTCTGAATCCCATCCAGCCGAGTAGAGAGATCCTGGAGACAGCGGATGATGTGGCCCTGTGCAGCCTCCTGATGTTCTAGTCGGGCTGCCAGTTCTTGCATCGGCCTGGCCGCTTGATCCTGGTCTCCGGCTGGATTCATTAGGTCAGTGCTTACTATCACAACTGAGGGCCTGAGCTGACGGGAGGCAGCCTCAGTTGTAGGGGCTGAGATGTACCGGAACCTGGGAGGTTGTATCAGACCCCTGGACATGTAAGTAACATAAATAATAACTGCCCGAAGGCGTGACCACGACAACTTGGATAAAAGTCAATGATGTTTATTATGACAACTCCGCAACACAGCAGCAGTAAAAGAAAACGTAAAAGTCAGCAAAGAATAAATACAGTTCCTGGGTACTACAGGATGGCAGGAGCCACAGGGCACTGGTAGTGTGAGATAGTTCTTATGATCTTCTAGATGGAAAGTCCTTACCAGGCCCGACTGTAGCAATGGAGATAACCCAGGATTGTGCCAGCTGGTGTTCCAGGAAAAGCTGGGTTGCTGAAGATAAAACAGCTGCTGTGGATACTGGCTGGAACCAGACTGTTGTTAGCACGGAGTGGATACTGGCTGGAACCAGTTAAATAATAAATGAACTTGGGAGCGATGAAATATGAACTGAAATGTAGAACTTGAGAGCGGAGAAATAATAATACCGGTGGAGAGTGGTAAAGTGTAGAAAGGACACCGGCCCTTTAAGGGAAGCTGTACTCTGCTGGAAGCTGAGCTGGAAGCAGGTAATGTTGTAGCTGGAAACAGATGAATCCACAATGGATTGGAGAGTCAGGCTACACCGCAGGTGGAATGCTGGTGCGGGTCTCTATGGTGGAAGTCTTGAGACAGGAGCTGGAACCTGGAAGACAATCACAGGAGAGAGACAAACAGGAACTAGGTTTGACAACCAAAGCACTGACGCCTTCCTTGCTCAGGCACAGTGTATTTATACCTGCAGCAAGGAAGGGATTGACTAGGCAATTATGCAGATTATCAATACTGAGAACAGATTGGTGGAAATGATCAGCTGACAGAATCCAAGATGGCTGCGCCCATGCAGACACTTGGAGGGAAGTTTGGTTTGTAATCCATGTGGTAATGGAAACAGTAATGGCGGCGCCGGCCACCGGAGACAGGAGGCGCCAGGCTGACAGATGCACATCCAACCACGCGGACACAGCGGAGGCCGCGGCTGACGTAATCGCCACTCAGACACTCTGCATGCAGAAGTTCAGGGACGGCGGCGGAGGCCGCGGGAGACGCCATGCCAGGTGTAATATGGCGTTTACTGTGACAGCGTCCCAGAGTGACAGGAGAGGATACAGGAATGTACACATCAGGATAACAGATGGGATCCGGTCCTGGAGCGCTGAGCCAGCCTTAGGAGGCATCTGATGGGTAAGAAATGGCGTCCAGATACCCGGATCGTGACACCATGGACCTTACCAATAAAACCAGAGTTGCTGCGACAAGGACCAATCTGCCATCCGAACCCACAGAGTCTTCATTTGACGGCGTGGAAATTGAACGGTCAATCCTGAGAAGTAAAGGTCTATCAGAGCAGGTAGTTACCTTACTTATGAAAGCGAGGAAGAATATCTCTTCAAAATCCTATTATAGAGTATGGAGAAAGTTTGGCGATTGGTTAGGAGATGACGCCAAAATCTCTAAGGTTGAAGTCCCGCAGGTACTGCAGTTTCTAAGCGAAGGTTTTCAGATGGGTCTTGCAGTATCAACCATCAAGGTGCAAATATCAGCCTTAAGTATATTGCTGGATAGAAAACTGTCGGAGGATAACCTGGTGCAGAGATTCTGTCAAGCCATCAAGAGGGAACATCCTAGAGTCAGATCAGTTATACCAACCTGGGATCTGAACCTTGTTCTGAATACGCTGATGGATTCGCCTTTCGAACCTCTGCGGGAAATCTCTTTAAAAATGCTTACCTGGAAGGTAGTTTTCCTCACAGCAATAACTTCAGCGAGAAGGGTTGGAGAACTACAGGCTCTCTGGGCTGAGGAGCCCTACTTGAATATTCTTCCAGACAGAGTAATATTAAGGAATAATCCAGATTTTCTGCCAAAGGTAGTTTCAAACTTTCATATGAGCCAACAGATCATTCTACCATCTTTCTTTCCATACCCAACGGATGATTACGAAGAGAGATTGCATATGCTGGATGTCTTGCGGGCAGTCTCCATATACTTAGAGAGAGTGAAAGACTTCCGGAAAGTTAAAAATCTGTTTGTTCTACACTCTGGAGTCAAAAAAGGTGAATCGCCTTCTAAAAACACGATTGCTAGATGGATTACGGAATTGATTGCGTTCGTCTATCAAGAAAATGGGCGACCAGTTCCAGACCACATTAAGGCACACTCTACGAGGGCTGTGGCTACATCCTGGGCAAGAAGAGCGCAGGTGTAGATAAAAGAGATATGTACGGCAGCAACGTGGTCGTCCATCCATACATTCACCAGACACTATGGCTTAGATGTCTCTGGTGGTCACTTTGGGGAAGCGGTACTGAAGGAAGCAACTGCATAAAAATGATTACTTTAAGCATCATTTGGGCTTTGTGTGGTTTATTTCCCTCCCTACTAGGATGCTTTGGTATATCCTAGAGTAATGGCTGCCATGGAGTAGCGTAGAAGAAAGTAGCAAATTATACTTACCGATAATTTCATTTCTTCGAGATACTCCATGGCAGCCTAATTTTTCCCACCTCGATATATCTTTGTTTTTTCTTAGGCTCCGTCAAGGAAACACTCAAAAGACTGGGGAAGCCAGGGGAGTACGGACCTATATTCCCAGAGGGGCGGAGCCTAAATAGCAAAAACTTCCTGTCTAAAATCTAGGGGTAGGGATAAAATCCCAGAGTAATGGCTGCCATGGAGTATCTCGAAGAAATGAAATTATCGGTAAGTATAATTTGCTACTATCCCTTAATCCACGATAGTTGAGAATGCCAAAGGTGTACTTTTGAATATCTTTTATTATTTGTAAAGCTGCTCCTATTAGGCTCCATGTGTTACTTCTCCCGTCTTGTAATGTATAGTACCACTGGCCGTATATCCGCAGCGCGACTTATTAGACGGAGATTTTAATAATTTTTATCCACACATTCAATCTTTATATCACACTGTAATCTTTTAACATTTCACCACTTACTTGGAATATTAATGCATATCAATAAAAGTTAAACATTTTGATATTATACTAAGGTTCCAGTGTGCACCCCAACACATGTCACTATCTGACAGGAGCTGTTGTATATATGTATTAGCGCTGCAGCCGCTGTGTCCAGAGCTTTGGAAATAGGGCAGCCAGATAAAATTCTTCCCCAGCGGTGCACCGGCCATGGCTGCAGTTTATCAAATGAAAATGAAGAAAGACTTAAGAACTGCTCTAATCTCGTATTCGGGAAACACTGGGCCCCGATATAATAGCTGTCAGTTGCAAGCGGAACCCAGGTTTTGATGAGTTAGCTGCATTATTTTTTATATATATATATGAAAAAACAGAAAAAAGGAAGGCGCATATGTGAGTAGAGTATAGATTCTTTACTATTAAAAAGTGCAGGCTCACGTACATCAAAGTACAATAATACCAGCTCCCGTCTAAAAGACCCCGCACGAATGCCTCCGGATCGCACCCAGCAGTGCTTCAGACAGGGAAACTCCAGCGGCTCTCATCCACCTGCACTGCGTCCAAGCAACAGGATCCCAATGTGTGCGTCTGCTCGTTCAGCGTTCAGTGTGAGCGTCCCGACCGGTTTTGTCAAGATTGGGGGTGACACCAGGGGGTGATCATCCTGGAACCCATGGGTTCCAGGATGATCTTGTTGTACTGCTGTATTTCTTGACAAAGGCCCAGCAAGGGACCGAAACGTAGACTATGTACCAGCCAGTTGGCTTGTTTGATGCTGCTATGAATGATTAAAGCACTTTATGTTGAAGAAAGTGGTGAGTGCCTATACCTTGTGAATTTTATATATATATATGTATATATATATATATATATATATATAAAGGCAAAACTAGGTTGGGCCAGCAAAGCGGTGAAATGCGTTAGCTTAGTGACTAGTCACACCTGGATAGGGGTAAAGTGAGTGGGCCACCTGGCGCTGGAGAACTGTGATTGGACGATTTCACTGGAGCAGAAGATGTGGTGAGTGGGCGGTGGCTGGCCTCAGTGGGATCCTCTCCCAGGACTGCAGGGGAAGGGACATTACGCACTTTTTAGGTGTTGCATAAAACACCTTTTCACACACCCCACCCCCCCCTCTATACTCTTCTTCCTCCCCTTTACCTCCTTTCCCCTACCTTTAAATTCACCAAAAAAAAATTGTTTATAGATTTTATATTGAATACAGAGATTACATAAATGGACTACTGCTTACATAGACATGATGCTTGAGTATTGTCCTTCAGACATCTTACACGTTACCAGGATATGTTACCTAAGGATATACTATTGTCTGCACTAGTCGCCATTTACTCATGCTCCATATAACTGTGTGTTGGGATTTTGCAATGCTCCATCGGTTTCTCCAAGACCCTCTGTCATGATGTTCTCTGTTCTTTTCATTTTGTATATTTGTGAAACCCAATAAATATACTTAAAAAAAAAAAAAAACACCTTTTCATTGCACTTACCGGACAGCGTGTGAAAGTCACAAATTATACCGGGGTGCTACACAGTCATTCTAAGGTGGCAGTGACTGATGTGTGTGTGTGTGTATATATATATATATATATATATATATATATATATATTTATTAAAGAAAAGTTTTAGATCAGTGCGCTTCTCCTAAGTAATTCCGTCTTACAATGTCTAGTCCACGGACGAATGTCGAATGTTCAAATTTTAGTACACACTCGACTCCGTTGTGCGGCTGCTCAGTTCCACACAAGGCAATCAGGTATATAGCCCAAAAATCTGTAGAAAAAAAGAGAGAGGGGAACAAGCGCCTATGGTGTCGTATTTTCAAGTAGGGGTGCCAAACCTCACCACCCATAAAACTGCGTATCAGATCATAACTTGTAACCAAAGCATATCAATCCACTGGCTTGTATTGCTCGAACAATACCAGAATCTATAGGTCAGAAGGAGTAGTATTTTCAGAGCTGGCCCTAAACAATATGATGCAAGATTTTGGCTGGTACCCCCTAGCACCGCCACTAGTTCCGCCTCTGATCCTACACCCCTTTCCCAACACCATCACTCCTCACCCATAGCAGTCCTCATTTTGGTTCTCCCACACTCTATATTTTAAATAGGAACAGTGTGCACATTCGACACACAAAAAGGGGTGTGGACACACAATAGTACCCCCAATTCAAATTGTACCACACAGTAGCGCAACTTTATTCACATTTTATCATGCAATAGTGTCCCTAATTCACGTTACATCACACAGTACTATCACTTTACCTTATAAATTTTACTCCTCACAATAGTGCCCCTTATTCACATTACATCACACTGAATTGCTCCTTATTCATATTACACCATACCATATTGCTCTTTATTCACATTAGACCACACGGTAGTGCCCTTTCTATACGTTATGCCACACAGTACAGCACCTTATACACATAATGCCACACATTAATAATGCCTTTATACGCATAATACCATACAGTAATGCCCCTTACACATATAACACACATTATTAATGTCCTTATAAACATAATGCACCTTACACATTATGTCAACCTTTATTAATGCCCTCATACACATAATGTCCCTTACACATATACCGCACATTATTAGTGCACCTATACACATAATGACATACATTATGTCCCTTTCACATATGCCGCACATTATTAGTACCCTTATACACATAATGACACACATAATACCCCTTACACAGATGACGCACTTTATCAATGCATTTGCCACACATAATGCCCCTTACACATATGCCGAACACTACTGCATAACCAACCCGCCCGCACACAGCACTCACATGGCTGCTAACACTATGACCTCTGCCTCTGCTTGGATACAGATGTGTCCTCATACATCTTGCCTCAATACACCATGCAGCAGGAGATGCCTGTCGAGAGTCAGCTGGCAGCTCTGCTAACGTCTGGCGCCTTTTTTTTTTTACAAAAATGCATCTTATTTGCATTACTATGTGGCTAGGATGCACAAGCAGCTTCTGCTGATTAAAATGATATGCGGCATTCCTATATATTGTGTGCAACTGTGGCTTTATCTGCATATCTGCATATGAAATGCAACATGACAATTTGTTTCTAGAAACACACTGTAACGTAGCACTTCGTGTGCAGATACAGCCGCAGTCACACGCAGAATATAGGCATGCCGCATATCATTTTAATCAGCAAAAGCTGCTTGTGCCCCTAGGCATTTGCCTAACTTGCCTATGCTTAGGGCTGGCTCTGAGTATTTTAAGGTCTTTGTCCGACAATAGCGAATTCTGCCCGTGAATGATGGAATGCTCCACTGTCCAGGATAATTTTGGACCTTGTGATGTCTACAATTACATCAGCATCAAATGTTGGTTTTAAGTACTCAATCAATCAATGCTCCAAAGCAGAGGGTCCCAAACACCGTCCTCAAGGCACCCTAAACCTGGACTGTTAGATTCCGGTATTGTTCAAGGAATACAAGGTAGTGGATTGATATGCTTTGGTTACAAGTTATAATCTGGTACTCAGTTTTATGAGTGGTGAGGTTTGGCACCCCTACTTGAAAATACTACACCATAGGCGCTTGTTCCCCTCTCTATATATATATATATATATATATATATATATATATATATATATATATATAAATCCACATAAGAAGCCGCTTCTCACTTTCATCTGAATTAGATACAGGTGCTCGGTCAGTGTAATAATAGAAATTTTTTTCCAAGAGCAACCACCAGAGGGATCAAACCCAGAAAGACCAGCACACTGATTAAATGCAAAAAAAAGAGTTTTACTGTTCACTGAGGAACACGAGGTTATTGAAAAAAAGTAGCAAGCATCTGGCACACATTGTAATAGCAGCATGAAATAAATCAATGAATACTCAACATTCCGACAGCTGTTTCGACTAGCTTCTTCATAGGAATGAGTAAAGTGACATAGTGCTGGACACTGCCCACCGCAGTGTCAGTTTTCAAAGTGACATGTGCCTAATGCACTGAGCTACCAGGATAATTTATAGGGTGTAGTGTACTTACCTGTGAGCCATCACACCTGCACCCGGTCACACGTGGACACATGCAACGTCACATCCATGCGCCACAGCCGTGACGTGAACCGGAAGTGACGCCCGGGGAAGAGTTAGTCCGCTGCACATCATGTGAAAACACACGATGGAGCCGGACACTATCCTCCCAGGACGGAGAATCAACTCCGAGGCCGTACCCACGTGTTACAGGTCGTCCACATGCCCCGTGTCAACTATAACACGTCACATGTGGCGACCCGCAGGAGGCACCCAATAAGTCCGGAAGATCATGCTGCTCCGGAACTAAGTGGGCACTGTACCTGTTTCCGGGGGCAGGATAGGAGGCGCACAGTCACTCGTAAACATAATGAAAGAAGTTCTAATGTAAATAGCTGACATGATACATGTTGGACAAATGTAACAAATAAATGGCCAGTCATAAATAAATCAATTAATTAATAAACTAATCTTGATTTAAGTTGTAAATTCTATTACTGGCTAAAAAAATAATAAATAAAAAAATAAAAATAAAAATAAAATTACGCTTTCATAATATGATAATAATTAACCTCCAAATGAAAAAAATAGCAGACTGACCAATATCTAAATGTAGACCATAATCTCCAACATCTATACAAATAAATATATAATACTTATTAAACAAAAAATGAAATAAAGAATAAAAAAACTATATATATCTCAAAATCGGACAATGGATCCAGATGTGTGACTATCAGGCCCACATGTGCACATATAAAAATAAAAAATTAAAAATTAAAAATGAAAAAATTACAAAAAAGGTGCAAAGGAAAATTCTTCGTTAAGCCCCGCAGGCGAAAGGGAGTCCAGGCGTCGAATCCAGCGACATTCTAGCTGTAGTAGCAACTTATGACGATCACCACCTCTCTTTAGTGGAGGTATGTGATCAATGGGCATGAATGACAGATCTTTAATGTGATGTCCATGGTGAACAAAATGCTTAGCAACTGGCGGAGTAGAACTCTCGACTTTAGTGAACGCTTTCTTAATTGATGACCTATGCAGGGCCATGCGTTCTTTGAGCATTCTGATAGTCTTTCCAACATAAATTTTATTACAGGGGCATTGGATCACGTAAACGACATATTTTGTCTCACATGTCATTCGATGTTTCAAGCGAAAAGCGTCGCCCCTGGTTGGATGTAAAAAAGTGCTGCCTGTGTGCATGTGCTTGCAATTAACACAGGAGCCACATTTGTGTGCTCCTGGTTTCAATTGTAGCCAACTGCTCCCTTGTTGCGCAATTGGCACTATGTCAGAATATGTAATCTGGTCCTTGAGGTTTGAACTGCGTTTATAGCTGAATAATGGTAAGCTGTCACAGAATTTCCCCATAGTCGGATCTGCCTGTAAAATGTGCCAATGTTTGGAGATCGCACGTCTCATGACACTAGAGGCAACAGAATATGTACTGGAAAAGACCAATCGTCCAATCTCGGTATCTTTCATGTTGGATCTTGATACATCTGTCCGATCCATCTTTAGACATCTCGTAATGGCTCCTTGTATCTCTATCGGATCGTAGCCTCTTTCAATAAATTTCTCGCCCATCACTGCCAGAGCATCTGGTATTAGTGTCGCGTCTGAAGTTATACGCATCACACGTAAAAGTTGTGAAAACGGTAGACCCTTCTTTAACGGTTGCGGGTGAAAGCTTGTTGCCAACAAAAGAGAATTTTTGTCTGTCGGTTTTCTGAACACCTCAGTGGTGATGGATCCATTGATCAACTTAATAGTGACATCCAAAAAATTAATAGAAACAAAATCATGAACACATGTGAGCCTGATAGATCCTGGTATCTGATTCAACCTGGTAATAAATTGTTGTAATTTAGTTTCACCCCCAGTCCACAGCATGAAAAGGTCATCTATGTAACGAACATAAAACCTGATAAACCTTGAAAATTCTAAATCTGCCATGATGTATCGTTTTTCATACTGAAACATAAATAGGTTGGCATACGATGGGGCCACGTTGGACCCCATCGCCGTGCCCTGTAGCTGTAAGTAAAATGAATTTTCAAACAAAAAATAATTTTTATGTAAAATAAAATCAAGCAGAAGTAACAAAAATTCACTAGGTGGACCCTCATACTGTGGACTGGAGGCAATTGTTTTCCTGGTGGCCTCAATCCCTTCAAGATGGTTAATACAAGTGTATAAACTGGTGACGTCCAATGTCACCAGTATACAGTCATTGGGAAGAGGGCCAACCGCATTTAACTTTGACAAGAAATCAGAGGTATCTTTGATAAAGTATGGCGTTGATTGTACTACCGGCTGTAGAAAAAAGTCTACAAATTGGGACAATGTCTGACACAGAGAGCCCCTGGAAGATATAATCGGTCTTCCAGGGGGTTTGTCCAGACATTTATGAACTTTGGGCAAAATATAAATTAAAGGAATTCTTGGAAAGTCCTGAGTGAGAAATTTGGCCGTTTGTTCATCAATCCACTGATTACACAAGCCCATGTTTATAATGGAATCAACTTCACGTTTAAAGTTACTAGTGGGGTCAAAACGCAACTGCTTGTAGCATTGTTTATCTGCTAGCTGTCGATTTATTTCATAAAATGTAGTCACTTCGATTTAATAGTACCACGCCTCCGCCCTTATCGGCGGGGCGTATAATGATATTGGGGTTATCTCTCAAAGACCTAACTGCCAACCTCTCTGGTTTGGTCATGTTATAGTTCTTAATTTTGATGTTTTTAATGCCAGGAAGGGTTTCTTTTTTGACTAAATTCATAAATACCTCTATGGCAGGATTCATGGAAGGTGGATCAAAATTACTAGGTGCTTTAAATTGACCTCTTGTGATAGAATAGTTATCCTTTTTTGAAAAATAATCTTTAAGTTTTAGTTGTCCAAAAAATTTATACAATTCAACCTCACAATCAAACTCGTTCTGTTTATGAGTTTGGACAAAAGTAAGTCCTTTAGATAAAACCGACATTTCTGCCTCAGTGGGAGTGTAGTCGGACAGGTTGAAAATAGTTATTTCCGACCCCCCTTGTAATTCCTGCCTCCGGTACAATGTGTGCCAGATGCTTGCTACTTTTTTTCAATAACCTCGTGTTCCTCAGTGAACAGTAAAACTCTTTTTTTTGCATTTAATCAGTGTGCTGGTCTTTCTGGGTTTGATCCCTCTGGTGGTTACTCTTGGAAAAAAATTTCTATTATTACACTGACCGAGCACCTGTATCTAATTCAGATGAAAGTGAGAAGCGGCTTCTTATGTGGATTTATCTATTTCTCATGGTAACGTACAGTTATTATGGACTGGGAGCTGCACCACAAATCTATTGTCACAGTATTTTTTCATAAAAAAACTTTTTGGTTTTTTCATTTAGTTCAACTTTTTCCTATTAATTTTTCTTGTGTTGTGTATTTTTTTGGACAATGGATCTAGATGCTAAAGATATTACTGGTACAAAACGTTGTTTAGATAAAGAGGTTTCTAAGATATTGTTTTCGTCTACTGAGCAATTGGCCTTTGATGTTGATACTCCCACTGAAATATATTCTGATTTGTTGCGACTACGTAAAAGACTGGTAGAATTGGAACTTCATGGTTTAACCATATTTCAATACCATAAGGAAGGTTTAATTCCACATGGATTTAGAATTAAAAACCAGCCGACACTTGGTCGCAACAACAAGGATTTTTGTCGACAGTGGTGTCAAATACTCAATCAATGTAGTTTTGACCTGATGGTGTTGGTAGTACAGCAGGTCAACACTGACATTGATAACGTCAAGAAGGAGATACTGGGTCATGAACGTACGGGCCTTGAAACTTTAAAATCAGATTCCACTAGTGATTGGTTAACTAAACTAGATGACTCTGTTCAAACATTTAAGAATGAGTTACTGGTTTTCAAAAAATCTAAATACCGCAAGGTAAAAGACGACTACAGAGATCTAAGAGTATATCCATGGCTATTCACACAAACCACTAGACGCCCATGGAGAAAGGGTCAATATTCACGTAACAAATCTGAAGTTCATTTCACAGATATAGAATCACATACTTCCCAAAGTGATTCGGATCATTCTGTTAACCAGAGGGGTCATTTTTTAGGGGAAAAATCGTTCACCAGGAGCAAAACAAAAGAGGTCATCGATTTAAAAGACCGTGCAGGAGAGGGGGGCTCAAGCATAAAAAATACCGGAGGCAGGAATTACAAGGGGGGTCGGAAATAACTATTTTCAACCTGTCCGACTACACTCCCACTGAGGCAGAAATGTCGGTTTTATCTAAAGGACTTACTTTTGTCCAAACTCATAAACAGAACGAGTTTGATTGTGAGGTTGAATTGTATAAATTTTTTCGACAACTAAAACTTAAAGATTATTTTTCAAAAAAGGATAACTATTCTATCACAAGAGGTCAATTTAAAGCACCTAGTAATTTTGATCCACCTTCCATGAATCCTGCCATAGAGGTATTTATGAATTTAGTCAAAAAAGAAACCCTTCCTGGCATTAAAAACATCAAAATTAAGAACTATAACATGACCAAACCAGAGAGGTTGGCAGTTAGGTCTTTGAGAGATAACCCCAATATCATTATACGCCCCGCCGATAAGGGCGGAGGCGTGGTACTATTAAATCGAAGTGACTACATTTATGAAATAAATCGACAGCTAGCAGATAAACAATGCTACAAGCAGTTGCGTTTTGACCCCACTAGTAACTTTAAACGTGAAGTTGATTCCATTATAAACATGGGCTTGTGTAATCAGTGGATTGATGAACAAACGGCCAAATTTCTCACTCAGGACTTTCCAAGAATTCCTTTAATTTATATTTTGCCCAAAGTTCATAAATGTCTGGACAAACCCCCTGGAAGACCGATTATATCTTCCAGGGGCTCTCTGTGTCAGACATTGTCCCAATTTGTAGACTTTTTTCTACAGCCGGTAGTACAATCAACGCCATACTTTATCAAAGATACCTCTGATTTCTTGTCAAAGTTAAATGCGGTTGGCCCTCTTCCCAATGACTGTATACTGGTGACATTGGACGTCACCAGTTTATACACTTGTATTAACCATCTTGAAGGGATTGAGGCCACCAGGAAAACAATTGCCTCCAGTCCACAGTATGAGGGTCCACCTAGTGAATTTTTGTTACTTCTGCTTGATTTTATTTTACATAAAAATTATTTTTTGTTTGAAAATTCATTTTACTTACAGCTACAGGGCACGGCGATGGGGTCCAACGTGGCCCCATCGTATGCCAACCTATTTATGTTTCAGTATGAAAAACGATACATCATGGCAGATTTAGAATTTTCAAGGTTTATCAGATTTTATGTTCGTTACATAGATGACCTTTTCATGCTGTGGACTGGGGGTGAAACTAAATTACAACAATTTATTACCAGGTTGAATCAGATACCAGGATCTATCAGGCTCACATGTGTTCATGATTTTGTTTCTATTAATTTTTTGGATGTCACTATTAAGTTGATCAATGGATCCATCACCACTGAGGTGTTCAGAAAACCGACAGACAAAAATTCTCTTTTGTTGGCAACAAGCTTTCACCCGCAACCGTTAAAGAAGGGTCTACCGTTTTCACAACTTTTACGTGTGATGCGTATAACTTCAGACGCGACACTAATACCAGATGCTCTGGCAGTGATGGGCGAGAAATTTATTGAGAGAGGCTACGATCCGATAGAGATACAAGGAGCCATTACGAGATGTCTAAAGATGGATCGGACAGATGTATCAAGATCCAACATGAAAGATACCGAGATTGGACGATTGGTCTTTTCCAGTACATATTCTGTTGCCTCTAGTGTCATGAGACGTGCGATCTCCAAACATTGGCACATTTTACAGGCAGATCCGACTATGGGGAAATTCTGTGACAGCTTACCATTATTCAGCTATAAACGCAGTTCAAACCTCAAGGACCAGATTACATATTCTGACATAGTGCCAATTGCGCAACAAGGGAGCAGTTGGCTACAATTGAAACCAGGAGCACACAAATGTGGCTCCTGTGTTAATTGCAAGCACATGCACACAGGCAGCACTTTTTTACATCCAACCAGGGGCGACGCTTTTCGCTTGAAACATCGAATGACATGTGAGACAAAATATGTCGTTTACGTGATCCAATGCCCCTGTAATAAAATTTATGTTGGAAAGACTATCAGAATGCTCAAAGAACGCATGGCCCTGCATAGGTCATCAATTAAGAAAGCGTTCACTAAAGTCGAGAGTTCTACTCCGCCAGTTGCTAAGCATTTTGTTCACCATGGACATCACATTAAAGATCTGTCATTCATGCCCATTGATCACATACCTCCACTAAAGAGAGGTGGTGATCGTCATAAGTTGCTACTACAGCTAGAATGTCGCTGGATTCGACGCCTGGACTCCCTTTCGCCTGCGGGGCTTAACGAAGAATTTTCCTTTGCATCTTTTTTGTAATTTTTTCATTTTTAATTTTTAATTTTTTATTTTTATATGTGCACATGTGGGCCTGATAGTCACACATCTGGATCCATTGTCCGATTTTGAGATATATATAGTTTTTTTATTCTTTTTTCATTTTTTGTTTAATAAGTATTATATATTTATTTGTATAGATGTTGGAGATTATGGTCTACATTTAGATATTGATCAGTCTGCTATTTTTTTCATTTGGAGGTTAATTATTATCATATTATGAAAGCGTAATTTTACTTTTATTTTTATTTTTTTATTTATTATTTTTTTAGCCAGTAATAGAATTTACAACTTAAATCAAGATTAGTTTATTAATTAATTGATTTATTTATGACTGGCCATTTATTTGTTACATTTGTCCAACATGTATCATGTCAGCTATTTACATTAGAACTTCTTTCATTATGTTTACGAGTGACTGTGCGCCTCCTATCCTGCCCCCGGAAACAGGTACAGTGCCCACTTAGTTCCGGAGCAGCATGATCTTCCGGACTTATTGGGTGCCTCCTGCGGGTCGCCACATGTGACGTGTTATAGTTGACACGGGGCATGTGGACGACCTGTAACACGTGGGTACGGCCTCGGAGTTGATTCTCCGTCCTGGGAGGATAGTGTCCGGCTCCATCGTGTGTTTTCACATGATGTGCAGCGGACTAACTCTTCCCCAGGCGTCACTTCCGGTTCACGTCACGGCTGTGGCGCATGGATGTGACGTTGCATGTGTCCACGTGTGACCGGGTGCAGGTGTGATGGCTCACAGGTAAGTACACTACACCCTATAAATTATCCTGGTAGCTCAGTGCATTAGGCACATGTCACTTTGAAAACTGACACTGCGGTGGGCAGTGTCCAGCACTATGTCACTTTACTCATTCCTATGAAGAAGCTAGTCGAAACAGCTGTCGGAATGTTGAGTATTCATTGATTTATTTCATGCTGCTATTACAATGTGTGCCAGATGCTTGCTACTTTTTTTCAATAACCTCGTGTTCCTCAGTGAACAGTAAAACTCTTTTTTTTGCATTTAATCAGTGTGCTGGTATTTCTGGGTTTGATCCCTCTGGTGGTTACTCTTGGAAATTTTTATATATATATATATATATATATATATATATATATATATATATACACACACACAGTACCAGTCAAAAGTTTGGACACATCTTCTCATTCCATGGTTTTTATTTATTTTAATTATTTTCTACATTGTAGGTTAATACTGAAAGAGATGTATTGAGTTTAAGCTGCTATCAGCCATTTTGTATAAGTAGCAGCCATGTTGTAGTGAATACGGAAGATGCTTTGTTAAGAATTCATAAAAGTGTTGACATTTCATAGTTAGTACATTCTGTGAGAAGCAAGGTCATAGCTATAGTCTTGGAAATATGTTATTAGACAGTTTCTCATGTGTTTAGACTTCTTGTGAAGGACACAAAGGAGGGGGTCAGCTAGGGAGGATTTCTGAGAGAAGATGCATTTTGTTTTCCTATGTGACGTGTATCAAGTGTTCATGCAAGTAGCTTTCTGCTATATAAATCCCTGTGAAATAAACGAGCTTTAGTCTCATCTTGCCGACATAACCTTGTGTGTTGTCTGCTTCCTGGGATTCCCAATGCATTGGTAAACAAATGGTATCGAACAGACAATTGAAGGGAATTGATAGGAGGCTTATCTCCGATAGTTACATGGGTGCTCGTCCGGGATTGCTGACAGCTGCCGACATCAGATGATGACACGACTGCTGGACATGTGCAACTGCTGACATACCAGGGTGAGTGATCTGAAGATTGATTTCAACTTGATTACTCTATCAGCACTTGAATATAGTCCTTTGGTCTGTTCATCTGCTTAGGTAAGCAATACGCGCTCATTTGGATCCACTTGTCTGTTTGAAAGCATTCATTATTTTTCTGTGTACGCTGATAAAGTTATAAGTTTCAGTTTCACTTTTGCAAGGAAAAAATGTGGTTTTATTTTTAAATGACGTGTCATAACTGCAAATACTCAATATGTTTGTGGTATAATCCTACTATTGAGTCTGAATATAGTGAATTTAAAGGTATATTGCAAAACAGTGATTTCAGTTTTGTAGGGAACATTAAGACAGGTTTTGCAACAGTTGTGGGGTGTCATGTTGATAAAGTGGTTATAGAAAAATGTATTGGTGATAAATTTCTGCATTGTCTTGATAAGTTACCTGTTATTAATTATATACCAGGAACCTATCAAGTGGTGTTTTCTAAGTCTTTGTCATCCTTACCCCTTGGTCTCAGAGTTATAGTTAGTGAAGGAAATTCTACTGATTATAAACAACGTTTAACCAGATGGCATAGAATTAGGTTAAGACAGTGAACACTCACATACTCAGCCTTTTTTTTTATTTTTTAAATCCAGTACAGCCAATATAAGAAAACTGCATTCGAGATTTAACATACAAGGTTTGGTAATAGCGGTATCATTTTTTTCATAAGTAAGCATACAAAGTCTTTTTGTCACTTAAAATGTATTCCTGATTGATTCAAAGAGATTAACATTGTTAGAAGACGTTAAAGCTATTATTGACAAAGCTAATTTATTCATATATGAAAAACGTATGACTCAGTGATTTCAGAGGTCTTTGTGAACTAGGTGGAGTCAAGTCAGTAATAAAATAATTTTGCTTTATTGTGTCAGAGAATTAAGATCCAAGTAGTTTGCTTCATTTGGCCCTTTGTTTCTGATGAATGCAGAAAACACTTAATACATAATATAAAGTGTGATGTTTGGGAGACTAGGTCTTTTAAACTGAGAGTTCCCTAGAAAACACTTATTACTATAAGTGTGATGCTTGAAAGAGTAAGTCTTTCAAGTTGAGATACATACTGACTTTTGTTTTGGATACTGCGCAGTACAAGTAAAGGTGCAGCCCCGAAGGATTTCGCAAAGTGAATTGATCAATCATGCTAAGGGACAGCACAGTGAGCCCCTGGAAATCGTTGGTGCTAGGGGAAGGGAAATAGGCACTTATTGGTGGAGGAAGGGAAGTGTTGACCAATAAAGGAGATTTGAAGCAAACAACAAACACTGGATTGATAAACGAGGTTTTACTGACACTGTTAAGAATTTGGTAAACTGTCTCTGGAATTTAAGGTTCAATACATCACCTGTATGAATAAGAAGTTAAAAGTGTATACACATGTCGACAGAAGACATATGTTCAGAGTGTTTGTTTGTGGCATTTATAGAAAAAAAAGGGCAGGGCCCTTTTATCTTGAGAGCTATTTCATTTTGTGCTGAGCCAGGGGTATGGAGAAACACTAAGGACTCAGTGGAAAGTGTTTATATATTGATGGGATGTCACTTTATTCCAAAACCAAGTGATATCAGCAATGAGTGGTTGAGTTTCCTTGCTATTTCAGGAAATCAAGCACATAGCTGGATATATCACGATCCTTTAGATCCTGGATATTTATACTTAGAAAAGTACTTAAGTGTTAATGTTACCTAAGTTTAATATACTTTAGTGTTAAAAATACTTAATGGTTTAGTTGTTCCCAACCTCCAGAACAATTATTTTATTATGTCATCCACAAGAACAGTGGATCCAAATTGTTCCCTGGTTTATATAGAAGTATCAGGATGGAAATGTACAAATAGAGATTGCCAAAATTATAATGTTCCTAGGTCTGAAAAATGCAGACCTAATAAGTCTGGGGTACTGCCCACAGCATGTAGTACTAGAAGCGGTAATAAAGAAAAGTCAATGGTTACTTCCTATAAGCAAGGTTCCTGGAAATGTGAATGTGATAGCAAATAAAAAGGAACCAACAGGCAAAGTAATGATACAGAACCACTGCTACAGCCCGTCTATGTTGTAAATCCCCCAGGGAAGCCACAAAAGCTGATTTTATATGGCCAAAGTACCAGTATGTAAATCCAAAATATTACAAAATGGGGAACAATAGATCATTGATATATCAAAGTTTAAAGTAATGGTAACATTATCAATTATAATCTGTTATTCTATGTGCTCTGTAAATATACAGGCTGGGGATGGGAAGTAAGGTAACAATTCACCTGTTAGTTCTATGTGACTAATTACATACGAATGTAAAATGTTTATCACTACGGAATATGGATAATATAACAGTAAGCAAAAATTGCATTAGAAAAATAATTGTAATTTTATTCCTGAATGCCTTACAAGATTTTAAACATAATTAGAAAGCAGTAAGTTTAACTACCTAGAACATGCTACTGCAAATGATATTAATGGGTGATTACGCATAATTATGCAGATTTATATATTTCCATGAAGTCATTTTACATATATGCAATGTGTATTTTAGTTTTGGTTTAGAAAGGAATTCTCAGCTGTCAGGTAGCTGGAGATAGTAGCATAGTGCTCATTATTACAGTACTTTACTATTATTTGAAATACTAAAAGTTCTGGTACTGCAGTTTTGATGCAGGGGAAAATAAGTTAGACATTATAACCCCAAATATATTAATTGTGAACATTACATACCATGGTTTCAGTCTAATATGTGAAGAATTGTAAATAAGTTGCCAGAAATTAGGAAAAAGAATCCTGCTGCATTCCTTAAGCAAATACAACAAGTGTATGATATATATATATATATATATATATATATATATATTATATATATATAGACCCTGTTAAGTAAATTTAGAACAGGTTTTAAAAGCACGGCAACAGGCTTCTGACCAGCCATATGTAAAGCAGCAGACACGAGACGATAGAGTATGAGGGTGTGCGACCCCTGTGTCAGCTACAGCAACAGTGTACCTAGCTACCACTGACATTTCAACAAAAGGTACCATTACAGTGACTTTACCCACAGGACAAGACCTTGATTATTTAATAGACACAGGGGCTTCAAGAACTGTTTTTATGCACAACCAGATTCCTCCACATTTACTTACAGATCAGGCCATCGAAGCAACTGGATTGGGAGGTCAAGCCCTACCCCTGCAAGAAAGCAAGATGTACCAACAACATTCCAGCAAAGATGTAACCTGAAATAAAAGCTGCTATACAAGTCTACCTCTCACAGAAAAAGTCAGATAAAGAGGAACAACAACTCCCACCATGAATATCATTAGGTTGAACACCAGCATGGGTGGACTTAAAAGACATCTGACAGTGATCAGTACTACATGGCAAGATTACAGAGGTAATGCCATGATCAGAAGATTTGAAGCACCAGCAGCTCCACAGTTAAAGCAAATACTAAGGAACAAGACAGAAGAAGTCCCAGAAGCCAAATGAATGATGCTTCTTCTGCCAATATGAAGTACAAGCTTCTTCAGGTACCTCCCAGTGAACATAATGTCTCCAGAAGAAACAACAGAAGGTATGATTACAGTCACCTTGCCCACTGGAGAAGGACGTTTGTGTCACGATCCGGGTATCTGGACGCCATTTCTTACCTATCAGATGCCTCCTAAGGCTGGCTCAGCGCTCCAGGACCGGATCCCATCTGTTATCCTGATGTGCACATTCCCGCATCCTCTCCTGTTTCTCTGGACGCAGTCACAGTAACGCCTTATACATCTGGCATGGCGTCTCCCGCGGCCTCCGCCGCCGTCCCTGAGCTTCTGCATTCAGAGTGGCGATTACGTCAGCCGCGGCCTCCGCTGTGTCCGCGTGGTCGGATGTGCATCTGTCAGCCTGGCGTCTCCTGTCTCCGGTGGCCGGCGCCGCCATTACTGTTTTCCAGACCACATGGATTACAATCCAAACTTCCCTCCAAGTGTCTGCATGGGCGCAGCCATCTTGGATTCTGTCAGCTGATCTTTCCTACCAATCCGTTGTCAGTATTATTAATTTGCATAATTGCCTAGCCAATGCCTTCCTTGCTGCAGGTATAAATAGGTTGTGCCTGAGCAAGGAAGGCGTCAGTGCTTTGGTTGTCAAACCTAGTTCCAGTTTGTCTCTCTCCTGTGATTGTCTTCCAGGTTCCAGCTCCTGTGTCAATCCTTCCACTACAGAGACCCGCACCAGCATTCCATCTGCGGTGTAGCCTGACTCTCCGATCCATTCTGGACTCACCTGTTTCCAGCTACAACAATCACCTGCTTCCAGCCCAGCTTCCAGCAGTGTACAGCTTCTCTTAAAGGGCCGGTGTACCAGCATTCCATCTGCGGTGTAGCCTGACTCTCCGATCCATTCTGGACTCACCTGTTTCCAGCTACAACAATCACCTGCTTCCAGCCCAGCTTCCAGCAGTGTACAGCTTCTCTTAAAGGGCCGGTGTCCTTTCTGCAGTTTACCTCTCTCCACCGGTCTTATTATTCCTCCGTTCTCAAATTCTACATTTCATCTATATTGCATCGCTCTCAAGCTTTATTTACTATTTAGCTGGTTCCAGCCAGTATCCACTCCGTGCCAACACCTGTCTGGTTCTAACCAGTACCCACAGCAGCATTTTATCTACAGCAGTCCAGCTTTCCCTGGAACACCAGCTGGTACGACCCTGGGCTTTCCTCATTGCTACAGTTGAGCCTGGTAAGGACTTTCCAACTTGCAGATAATAAGAACTGTCTCATACCACCAGAGCTCTGTGGCCCCTGCCACCCTGTAGTACCCAGGAACTGTATTATTATTTCTCTGCTGATTTTTATGTTCTTTTACTGCTACTGTGATGCATGGAGTTTGTCATAAATAAACATCATTGACTTTTATTCCTGGTTGTCGTGGTCACGCCTTCGGGCAATTCTTCTATATGTCTAGGGGTCTGATACAACCTGCCAGGTTCCATTACACCTCAGCCCCTACAACTGAGGCTGCCTCCCGTCAGCTCAGGCCCTCAGTTGTGACAGTTTGTGTCTAATGAAGTACTGAAACCAGCAGACGCAGAAGACAGCAGAAGGAGGTACCACAAGAACTGATATATCAGAAACTCTTAAAGGGACAGGAGATGCAAGAACTACAGTCACCAATACCAGCCCAGTTCTTGACCTCGGAGTACATGTCTAGTGACTTTGCTGGGACACAATGTACTGAAGCTTATCCAAGCGAGAATACAGTACACCTCAGCAGAGGTTGAGTTTTCCAGCAACTTATCAAAGGACATACAGAACCATTTAGAAGCAAGTTGGAACAGAAGTTAAGTACTGGCTCATTTCCGCAGTACTAGTTGTGGAAGAAAGTAAGCAATACTGCTAGACCAAATTATCCCAGGGAGGGGCTACACCACCAGGTGATTTATCCAAAAAACACACAGCTAATACAGTATGTAAATGACCTGCTAATTGCCACCACCACTGAAAGAAGTACCAAGAACAGACAGTGTCCTTATTGACGTTTCTGGAAGAACAAGACTGCAAAAGTAATCTTCATAGGATACTCAAGGCACTGGACATCTAACAGAAGAGAGATAGAAATTATTTATGCAAGCTAAGATACCAACTAGTGTCAAGCAAGTCAGAGATCACTCCTGGGCCTAGTAGGATACTGCAGAGAATGGATACCTCTAGCATCAGTCTACATGCAAGCATTGTATGACAACACTGAAAGGGAGGGAGAGTCCACATCCTACACACAGCAACAGATGAATAAAGCAATTGAACAACTGAAAGCAGCAGTTGCCTCATCTCAAGCCCTAGAACTACCTGACTATTGAAGAAGGAGGCCATACATAGAAGTCCTTACGCAAAAATATGGACTAAGGCGAAGACCAGTGGCCTACCACTCAAGCAAGCTTGACAACATCATTCAAGGAGCACCTACCAGCATTGGAGCAGTGGCAGCAGCAGCAGTCCTAGAAGAGGACAAGAGCACAGGCATAGTGCTGAATCATGAACTTAAGAGAAGCTTCAACAAGCAAGAACCAAACAAGCATGAACCAAAAACACCTGTCAGCAGCAAGGCTGACCAAGTATGAAGTAGCACTGCTAAGTCCAACAACGTAACCATCAGAAGATGTACTACCCTCAACCTAGCAACCCTTTTCCAGCATTAATCAATAAAGGTGTTGAATCTCACGATTCAAAAGGAGGAAGAAACAGATTATCTTCATTATCTACTGCTGGATCAGCAAGAAAAAAGATGATGATGAGGACCAGGAAGGTGGTCCAGAAGAGGAGGATACAGACAGATCATCATGGACGCAGAGGGATGGTCCAGAGCAAGATGATAGTTCTACTAATGGCAAATTTTTTCTTTTTCTCATGATTGTGTGGCTTTACTGGAACAAGAACTACCTTATGCTCAGCATGAGCTATATGTGGATGGATCAAGGTACTATGGGGATTCCTTATACAGGATATGTAGTAACCACTGAACATGAAGTTGTGGATTCAGGATCCTTACCATCCCAGTACAAGAGTGTGGGCCAGATATGGAAAAGCAGAGGTGCAATGTGTATCTGGCACTGTGGGGGCATTTGTGTATCTGGCACTGTGGGGCAATGTGTATCTGGCACTGTGAGGCAATGTATATATGGCACTGTGGGGCAATGTGTATCTGGCACTATGGGGCAATCTATATCTGGCACTATTGGATCATATGTGTATCTGCCCCTCCCCCCATATGTGTACCACGCCCCCATTTTCATTGGCCATGCCCCATGTGGCATTTGGCCACACCCATTTTTTTTACGCGCGCCTACGACGCGTGCACACAGTACCCGTAAGACATTTTTTCTACTTGCACCACTGCTTATGTGTCAAGTTAGCCATGGACTCACACATCTGGGAAAGGATCAAATGGGAAATTTAGTTAATGAAAGATGGATAGCTCCAGAATTTTATCTACATACAACCAAGTTTGTACAAGCCTACTGGATATGTGGAAATGTCCAATCCAGGACAGAAGGTCAAGACAACCCTTGGAGCAATCCCCAAAAGGTATTTTCCATTTCAAAGACTGCAAATTGACTATATCTAACTGCCAAAGATGTGTTGGTAGCCACAGACATTTTCAGTTATTGGCCAATGGCAAAAGCCGCAGCAAAATCAATAGCTAGAAAATTATTTTCAGAAGATATTTGCAGATATGGAATACCAGAAGTTATAGTAGCAGATAGTGGTATTTATTTCATTGAAGAAACAATGTAGTACATAATGTATGATTTGGGAATACAACAGGCATTCCATGTATCACCTACAGGTTAGTGAGTGTGTCACAGAAATCAGAAAGGGATGCTAAAGTGTTTATTTCTAGTACTGGTTAATAGTAGAACCATATTCAGTAAAACCATAGGTTATTCACCTTATGAAATATTGTTTGATAGCATACCTATAGGATGTTATTATCCACAAGAGTTACAGCATAAATATGGTAATTTGACTACATACCGTATATACTCGAGTATAAGTCGACCCGAATATAAGCCGAGGCACCTAATTTTACCACAAAAACCTGGGAAAACTTATTGACTCGAGTATAAGCCTAGGGTGGGAAATGCAGCTCTAGCCGTACACAGCCCTCACACTGCCAGATATGCCCTCATAGTGCCAGATATGCCCTCACAGTGCCAGATATGCCCTCATGCTGCCAGATATGCCCTCATGCTGCCAGATATGCCCTCATGCTGCCAGATATGCCCCACAGTGCAAGATATGCCCCCACAGTGCCAGATATGCCCCCACAGTGCCAGATATGCCCTCACACTGCCAGATATGCCCTCATAGTGCCAGATATGCCTTCACAGTGCCAGATATGCCCTCACACTGCCAGATATGCCCCCACAGTGCCAGATATGCCCTCATGCTGCCAGATATGCCCCACAGTGCCAGATGTGCCAGATATGCCCCACAGTGCCAGATATGCCCTCATGCTGCCAGATATGCCCCACAGTGCCAGATATGCCCTCATAGTGCCAGATATGCCCCCACAGTGCCAGATATGCCCTCATAGTGCCAGATATGCCCCCACAGTGCCAGATATGCCCTCATAGTGCCAGATATGCCCCCACAGTGCCAGATATGCCCTCATAGTGCCAGATATGCCCTCATACTGCCAGATATGCCCCCCACACTGCCAGATATGCCCTCATGCTGCCAGATATGCCCCACAGTGCCAGATATGCCCTCATGCTGCCAGATATGCCCCACAGTGCCAGATATGCCCTCATGCTGCTAGATATGCCCCACAATGCCAGATGTGCCAGATATGCCCTCATGCTGCCAGATATGCCCCACAGTGCCAGATGTGCCAGATATGCCCCACAGTGCCAGATATGCCCTCATGCTGCCAGATATGCCCCACAATGCCAGATGTGCCAGATATGCCCTCATGCTGCCAGATATGCCCTCATGCTGCCAGATATGCCCCACAGTGCCAGATATGCCCTCATGCTGCCAGATATGCCCCACAGTGCCAGATATGCCCTCATGCTGCCAGATATGCCCCACAGTGCCAGATATGCCCTCATGCTGCCAGATATGCCCCACAGTGCCAGATGTGCCAGATATGCCCCACAGTGCCAGATGTGCCAGATATGCCCCACAGTGCCAGATATGCCCTCATGCTGCCAGATATGCCCCACAGTGCCATATATGCCCTCATAGTGCCAGATATGCCCCCACAGTGCCAGATATGCCCTCATAGTGCCAGATATGCCCCCACAGTGCCAGATATGCCCTCATAGTGCCAGATATGCCCCCACAGTGCCAGATATGCCCTCATAGTACCAGATATGCCCCCACAGTGCCAGATATGCCCTCATAGTGCCAGATATGCCCCCACAGTGCCAGATATGTCCTCATAGTGCCAGATATGCCCCCACACTGCCAGATATGCCCTCATGCTGCCAGATATGCCCCACAGTGCCAGATATGCCCTCATGCTGCCAGATATGCCCCACAGTGCCAGATATGCCCTCATGCTGCCAGATATGCCCTCATGCTGCCAGATATGCCCCACAGTGCCAGATATGCCCTCATGCTGCCAGATATGCCACACAATGCCAGATGTGCCAGATATGCCCTCATGCTGCCAGATATGCCCCACAGTGCCAGATGTGCCAGATATGCCCCACAGTGCCAGATATGCCCTCATGCTGCCAGATATGCCCCACAATACCAGATGTGCCAGATATGCCCTCATGCTGCCAGATATGCCCCCATGCTGCCAGATATGCCCCACAGTGCCAGATGTGCCAGATATGCCCCACAGTGCCAGATATGCCCTCATGCTGCCAGATATGCCCCACAGTGCCAGATATGCCCTCATGCTGCCAGATATGCCCCACAGTGCCAGATGTGCCAGATATGCCCCACAGTGCCAGATATGCCCTCATGCTGCCAGATATGCCCCACAGTGCCAGATATGCCCTCATAGTGCCAGATATGCCCCCACAGTGCCAGATGTGCCAGATATGCCCTCATGCTGCCAGATATGCACCACAGTGCCAGATATGCCCTCATGCTGCCAGATATGCCCCACAGTGCCAGATATGCCCTCATAGTGCCAGATATGCCCCCACAGTGCCAGATATGCCCTCATAGTGCCAGATATGCCCCCACAGTGCCAGATATGCCCTCATACTGCCAGATATGTCCCCACAGTGACAGATATGCCCTCATGCTGCCAGATATGCCCCACAGTGCCAGATATGCCCTCATAGTGCCAGATATGCCCTCATAGTGCCAGATATGCCCCCACAGTGCCAGATATGCCCTCATAGTGCCAGATATGCCCCCACACTGCCAGATATGCCCCACAGTGCCAGATATGCCCTAATAGTTCCAGATATGCCCTCATACTGCCAGATATGCCCCCACACTGCCAGATATGCCCCACAGTGCCAGATATGTCCTCATGCTGCCAGATATGCCCCACAGTGCCAGATATGCCCTCATGCTGCCAGATATGCCCCACAGTGCCAGATATGCCCTCAAGCTGCCAGATATGCCCCACAATGCCAGATGTGCCAGATATGCCCTCATGCTGCCAGATATGCCCCACAGTGCCAGATGTGCCAGATATGCCCCACAGTGCCAGATATGCCCTCATGCTGCCAGATATGCCCCACAATGCCAGATGTGCCAGATATGCCCCACAGTGCCAGATATGCCCTCATGCTGCCAGATATGCGCCACAGTGCCAGATGTGCCAGATATGCCCCACAGTGCCAGATATGCCCTCATGCTGCCAGATATACCCCACAGTGCCAGATATGCCCTCATGCTGCCAGATATGCCCCACAGTGCCAGATATGCCCTCATGCTGCCAGATATGCCCCACAGTGCCAGATATGCCCTCATGCTGCCAGATATGCCCCACAATGCCAGATGTGCCAGATATGCCCTCATGCTGCCAGATATGCCCCACAGTGCCAGATGTGCCAGATATGCCCCACAGTGCCAGATATGCCCTCATGCTGCCAGATATACCCCACAGTGCCAGATATGCCCTCATGCTGCCAGATATGCCCCACAGTGCCAGATATGCCCTCATGCTGCCAGATATGCCCCACAGTGCCAGATATGCCCTCATGCTGCCAGATATGCCCCACAGTGCCAGATGTGCCAGATATGCCCCACAGTGCCAGATATGCCCTCATGCTGCCAGATATACCCCACAGTGCCAGATATGCCCTCATGCTGCCAGATATGCCCCACAGTGCCAGAAATGCCCTCATGCTGCCAGATATGCCCCACAGTGCCAGATGTGCCAGATATGCCCCACAGTGCCAGATGTGCCATATGCCCCACAGTGCCAGATATGCCCCACAGTGCCAGTTTGTTACTTACCCTCCGTCGCTCCCGCACTGTCCCGTCGATCCCGCTCTGTCTTCTGAAGGAGGGACACGGAGGGCACAGCGCGCAGCTCTCCTGTGTCCCTCCTGTGTCTCCGGCGGCAGCGGTGTGTGTGTGTTAAAGGAAGTGCCGGTTCGTGCACTTCTTTTAACACACACACGCCGCTGCCGCCAGGGACACAGGAGAGTCACGCGCTGTGCCCTTCATGTCCCTCCTAAATACTCACTCCAGTATAAGCCGAAATGGCTTTTTCAGCACAAAAAAGGTGCTGAAAAAGTCGGCTTATACTCGAGTATATACGGTATGTTAAAAAAGTCTTACTGAAGAAACTAACATCTCTGTATTCTCTAGTTTTTGCCTCTCTCCCAGATTCAGGAGCAGATCTCAATCCCCACAAGCTTTAACTAGGAGATCGGGTGTATCTGGAAAGACGCGTGAAAAAGTCACTTGAGCCCAGATTTGATGGTCCATATCGAATGTTGTTGACCACGCCCACTTCTATGACAAGGAGAGAGAGACTTGGGTCCCACTGCAAATTAGCTCAAGTTAAGTTTGAACAATCAAATACACAAACATGCAAAGGCTTAATTGGACCTAAACTAGACAGGCCACTACGGGTCATTATATTGGGAACTTCAGTACTCATTGTAGTCATAATATACTCTATATCCCTCATAGGAGAGAGCAGGGACTGGCATGTCCGCCAATCCAAAGTTACACACCAGTGTTTAGTATGTAATAAGTGTGGTATCACAGTAACTAGATCTTGTGTTAAGCAAATGAAAGTAAAGATCATGAAATCTCTAGGATTTCAAAGATACCAGTTAGTTAAGAAATGCTGGGCTCACACGGGCCCACATCTGGAAAAGGAGGGGAATGGACATTTGTCCCCACTACATATAGGCGTATAAGGGTTTTAGATTTCTTTGAAGCAAATACAAACTACAAAGTAGAGTGTGACATTTTTTAAAATGTGTGTGAAAAGAACTCCAAGAATGTGTTGTACGTTTATCAATAATGAAAGAGATAATGCGCAAGAAGTGGTCAGAGATATGTCCAGGAAATGGAGAAACAGTGGCATGCATATGCCAACATACATAATACCCCTGACTTCCTGGAGGGGACTTGGGGGAAGGGAGGATGGTTTTCCTCTCCTGGTTAAATCCTGCCAATTGGTATAGCGGGATCAAAGAATAGATTGTTGAAATTGTGATGTTTTTATTAAAAATTGTTGGCTTAGCAATTTGCATATATCTGTGTCTTAAGATGCTATTTTGTTTCCTTTCAGCTTAAAATAAGTCTGTAAACTGAAGGATGTGAAACCTCCAAGTTTAAGAAACTACAGAAGAGCTTAGCAAGAAGGAGCCGTGAGCAGTCTACCTTAATGGATATGATGTGAACGGGCATTACCTTCCGTGGGATAGAGCGACAAGCACGATCCTATGGGAATATAGCCTTTAGCACCATTATAGCTAGATGGTTTGCCTAGACTCTGTAGGTAGAGATTGTGTAATGCCTTGTAGCTCAACTGTAATGTCAAATTATTATGAAAAGGAGGGACTGAAAGAGCTGTATTGAGCTTAAGCTGCTATCAGCCATTTTGTATAAGTAGCAGCCATGTTGTAGTGAATAAAGAAGATGCTTTGTTAAGAATTCATAAAAATGCTGACATTTCATAGTTAGTACATTCTGTGAGAAGCAAGGTCGTAGCTATAGTCTTGGAAATATGTTATTAGACAGTTTCTCATGTGTTTAGACTTCTTGTGAAGGACACAAAGGAGGGGGTCAGCTAGGGAGGATTTCTGAGAGAAGATGCATTTTGTTTTCCTATGTGACGTGTATCAAGTGTTCATGCAAGTAGCTTTCTGCTATATAAATCCCTGTGAAATAAACGAGCTTTAGTCTCATCTTGCCGACATAACCCTGTGTGTTGTCTGCTTCCTGGGATTCCCAATGCATTGGTAAACAAACGGTATTGAACAGACAATTGAAGGGAATTGATAGAAGGAGGCTTATCTCCGACAATACTGATTGAGGGAATGCCAAGAGTGTGCAAAGTTGTCATCAAAGCACAAGGGGGCAACTTTGAGGAATCTAAAATATAAAACATTTTGATTTAACACTTTTTTGTTTACAACATAATTCCATATGTGTTCTTTCACAGTTTTGATGTCTTCAGTATTAATCTACAATGTAGAAAATAATTAAAATAAATAAAAACCATTGAATGAGGTGTGTCCAAACTTTTGACTGGTACTGTATACATATCTCTGACATATGGTTTAAGGGCAAGTTAAATATACTCCATACTTGCCTACCTGACCCTCTCTATAATGGATAAAATGCTCTGTTCCTGGACTTTCCTGGTAATATATGATTGCCATCACCTGTGCTGAGCTAGGTAATTGATAAGAAAGGTGTTTCACCACAGGTGACGGCAATCATACATTACCAGGAAAGTCCAGGAACAGAGCATTTTCTCCCTCATGGAGAGGGGCAGGTAGGAAAGTATGATATACCATACCCTCCAACATGACCCGCCCCACTAGGTACAAAATGCTCTGTTTCTGGACTTCCCTCTTAATTTATTATTGCCATCACCTGTGAAGAAACAGCTTTCCTATCATTCAACTAGTTCAACACAGGTGATGGAACTCATAAATTAAGAGGGAAGTCCAGAAACAGAGCATTTTGTACCTAGTGGAGCGGATCATGATGGAGGGTCTGATATACTCTGAATTGTAAAATGGGTTATATAATGAGTGGTGAGGTTCCTACAGACCGCACAGTGTGAGCAACTCACTGCCTTTAAACATAATGTAAGCAGGTCACCTGTACAATATAATAATCCTGTACAACAGTAACCTATTTAGATTATAATATAAATACCTAGGCTATATGATAATGGGTTACACTTTTTCCAGCAGCCAATCACAACATGGCTGACGGCTGCACACTATAACTCCCAGAAACAACATGGCTGCCGGAGCCACAGAAGACGCCCCCACACATTAATAACATGTCTGCCGTACTCTCACAATAAATGGCCGCCAGTCACAATATGGAGCCGGGACGCACAATAGGCGCCAGCCACATCATGGCCGCCGCGGCGCCTAACACACGTCAAGGTCAGGACTACACGTCCCGGCATACCCAGCGCGTTCATGCGCGGCCTCCTTTGCGTATGGAGGGAAAGAGATCGCGGACGGCGCGAGGCAGTGACGTGTAATCTGAGCGCCGCCATCTGAGCGGTGTATGAGAGAACGTGAGGGACGGAGGCGGCGGCGGCTGTCCGGTGAGAGAGAGAGACCGTTATACCGGAGAGGTGATGTCGCTGGGAGACGGTCTCTGACGGGGGAGTGACAGCTGCTGGGCAAGCGTGCCCTGCAGGGGGGAGCGGGGCATGGGGACAGGGAATGGGTGCACTAAGACACAGAGGTACTGCACTGACACCAGGAGCCAGAGAGAGGTACTATACTGACACCAGGGCACGGGGAGAGGTACTGCACTGCCACTAGCACCCAGAGAGGTACTATACTACCACCAGCACCCAGAGAGAGGTACTATATTGCCACCAGCACCCAGAGAGAGGTACTATACTGCCACCAGCACCCAGAGAGAGGTACTATACTGCCACCAACACCCAGAGAGAGGTACTATACTGCCACCAGCACCCAGAGAGAGGTACTATACTGCCACCAGCACCCAGAGAGAGGTACTATACTGCCACCAGCACCCAGAGAGAGGTACTATACTGCCACCAGCACCCAGAGAGAGGTACTATACTGCCACCAGCACCCAGAGAGAGGTACTATACTGCCACCAACACCCAGAGAGAGGTACTATACTGCCACCAGCACCCACAGAGAGGTACTATACTGCCACCAGCACCCAGAGAGAGGTACTATACTGCCACCAGCACCCAGAGAGAGGTACTATACTGCCACCAGCACCCAGAGAGAGGTACTATACTGCCACCAGCACCCAGAGAGAGGTACTATACTGCCACCAGCACCCAGAGAGAGGTACAATACTGACACCAGGGGACAGGGAGAGGTACTATACTGCCACCAGCACCCAGAGAGAGGTACTATACTGCCACCAGCACCCAGAGAGAGGTACTATACTGCCACCAGCACCCAGAGAGAGGTACTATACTGCCACCAGCACCCAGAGAGAGGTACTATACTGCCACCAGCACCCAGAGAGAGGTACTATACTGTCACCAGCACCCAGAGAGCGGTACAATACTGACACCAGGGGACTGGGAAAGGTGCTATACTGTCACTAGCACCCAGAGAGAGGTACTATACTGCCACCAGCACCCAGAGAGAGGCACTATACTACCCACCAGCACCCAGAGAGAGGTACAATACTGACACCAGGGGACAGGGAGAGGTGCTATACTGTCACCAGCACCCAGAGAGAGGTACTATACTGCCACCAGCACCCACAGAGAGGTACTATACTGCCACCAGCACCCACAGAGAGGTACTATACTGCCACCAGCACCCACAGAGAGGTACTATACTGCCACCAGCACCCACAGAGAGGTACTATACTGCCACCAGCACCCACAGAGAGGTACTATACTGCCACCAGCACCCACAGAGAGGTACTATACTGCCACCAGCACCCACAGAGAGGTACTATACTGCCACCAGCACCCACAGAGAGGTACTATACTGCCACCAGCACCCACAGAGAGGTACTATACTGCCACCAGCACCCACAGAGAGGTACTATACTGCCACCAGCACCCACAGAGAGGTACTATACTGCCACCAGCACCCACAGAGAGGTACTATACTGCCACCAGCACCCACAGAGAGGTACTATACTGCCACCAGCACCCACAGAGAGGTACTATACTGCCACCAGCACCCACAGAGAGGTACTATACTGCCACCAGCACCCACAGAGAGGTACTATACTGCCACCAGCACCCACAGAGAGGTACTATACTGCCACCAGCACCCACAGAGAGGTACTATACTGCCACCAGCACCCACAGAGAGGTACTATACTGCCACCAGCACCCACAGAGAGGTACTATACTGCCACCAGCACCCACAGAGAGGTACTATACTGCCACCAGCACCCACAGAGAGGTACTATACTGCCACTAGCACCCAGAGAGGTACTATACTGCCACCAGCACCCACAGAGAGGTACTATACTGCCACCAGCACCCACAGAGAGGTACTATACTGCCACCAGCACCCACAGAGAGGTACTATACTGCCACCAGCACCCACAGAGAGGTACTATACTGCCACCAGCACCCACAGAGAGGTACTATACTGCCACCAGCACCCACAGAGAGGTACTATACTGCCACCAGCACCCACAGAGAGGTACTATACTGCCACCAGCACCCACAGAGAGGTACTATACTGCCACTAGCACCCAGAGAGGTACTATACTGACACCAGGGGACTGGGAGAGATGCTATACTGTCACTAGCACCCAGAGAGGTACTATACTGCCACTAGCACCCAGAGAGGTACTATACTGCCACCAGCACCCAGAGAGAGGTACTATACTGCCACCACCATTCAGATAGAGGTACTATACTGCCACTAGCACCCAAAGAGGGACTATACTGCCACCAGCATTCAGAGAGAGGTACTATACTGCCACCAGCATTCAGAGAGAGGTACTATACTGCCACCAGCATCCAGAGAGAGGTACTATACTGCCACCAGCACCCACAGAGAGGTACTATACTGCCACCAGCACCCACAGAGAGGTACTATACTGCCACCAGCACCCACAGAGAGGTACTATACTGCCACCAGCACCCACAGAGAGGTACTATACTGCCACCAGCACCCACAGAGAGGTACTATACTGCCACCAGCACCCACAGAGAGGTACTATACTGCCACCAGCACCCACAGAGAGGTACTATACTGCCACCAGCACCCACAGAGAGGTACTATACTGCCACCAGCACCCACAGAGAGGTACTATACTGCCACCAGCACCCACAGAGAGGTACTATACTGCCACCAGCACCCACAGAGAGGTACTATACTGCCACCAGCACCCACAGAGAGGTACTATACTGCCACCAGCACCCACAGAGAGGTACTATACTGCCACCAGCACCCACAGAGAGGTACTATACTGCCACCAGCACCCACAGAGAGGTACTATACTGCCACCAGCACCCACAGAGAGGTACTATACTGCCACCAGCACCCACAGAGAGGTACTATACTGCCACCAGCACCCACAGAGAGGTACTATACTGCCACCAGCACCCACAGAGAGGTACTATACTGCCACCAGCACCCACAGAGAGGTACTATACTGCCACCAGCACCCACAGAGAGGTACTATACTGCCACCAGCACCCACAGAGAGGTACTATACTGCCACCAGCACCCACAGAGAGGTACTATACTGCCACCAGCACCCACAGAGAGGTACTATACTGCCACCAGCACCCACAGAGAGGTACTATACTGCCACCAGCACCCACAGAGAGGTACTATACTGCCACCAGCACCCACAGAGAGGTACTATACTGCCACCAGCACCCACAGAGAGGTACTATACTGCCACCAGCACCCACAGAGAGGTACTATACTGCCACCAGCACCCACAGAGAGGTACTATACTGCCACCAGGGGACAGGGAGAGGTACTATACTGCCACCAGCACCCAGAGAGGTACTATACTGCCACCAGCATCCAGAGAGAGGCACTATACTGCTACCAGCATCCAGAGAGAGGTACTAAACTGCCACCAGCACATAGAGAGGTACTATACTGTCACCAGCACCCAGAGAGAGGTACTATACTGCCACCAGCATCCAGAGAGAGGTACTATACTGCCACCAGCATCCAGAGAGAGGTACTATACTGCCACCAGCATCCAGAGAGAGGTACTATACTGCCACCAGCATCCAGAGAGAGGTACTATACTGCCACCAGCATCCAGAGAGAGGTACTATACTGCCACCAGCATCCAGAGAGAGGTACTATACTGCCACTAGCACCCAGAGAGGTACTATACTGCCACCAGCACCAAGAGAGGTACTATGCTGCCACTAGCACCCAGAGAGGTACTATACTGCCACTAGCACCCAGAAAGGTACTATATTGCCACTAGCACCCAGAGAGGTGCTATACTGCCACTAGCACCCAGAGAGAGGTACTATACTGCCACCAGCACCCACACAGAGAGGTACTATACTGCCACCAGCACCCACACAGAGAGGTACTATACTGCCACCAGCACCCAGAGAGAGGTACTATACTGCCACCAGCACCCAGAGAGAGGTACTATACTGCCACCAGCACCCACACAGAGAGGTACTATACTGCCACCAGCACCCACACAGAGAGGTACTATACTGCCACCAGCACCCACACAGAGAGGTACTATACTGCCACCAGCACCCACAGAGAGAGGTACTATACTGACACCAGGGGACAGGGAGAGGTACTGCACTGCCACTAGCACCCAGAGAGGTATTATACTGCTACCAGCAACCAGAGAGAGGTACTATACTGCCACCAGCACCCACAGAGAGGTACTATACTGCCACCAGCACCCACAGAGAGGTACTATACTGCCACCAGCACCCACAGAGAGGTACTATACTGCCACCAGCACCCACAGAGAGGTACTATACTGCCACCAGCACCCACAGAGAGGTACTATACTGCCACCAGCACCCACAGAGAGGTACTATACTGCCACCAGCACCCACAGAGAGGTACTATACTGCCACCAGCACCCACAGAGAGGTACTATACTGCCACCAGCACCCACAGAGAGGTACTATACTGCCACCAGCACCCACAGAGAGGTACTATACTGCCACCAGCACCCACAGAGAGGTACTATACTGCCACCAGCACCCACAGAGAGGTACTATACTGCCACCAGCACCCACAGAGAGGTACTATACTGCCACCAGCACCCACAGAGAGGTACTATACTGCCACCAGCACCCACAGAGAGGTACTATACTGCCACCAGCACCCACAGAGAGGTACTATACTGCCACCAGCACCCACAGAGAGGTACTATACTGCCACCAGGGGACAGGGAGAGGTACTATACTGCCACCAGCACCCAGAGAGGTACTATACTGCCACCAGCATCCAGAGAGAGGCACTATACTGCTACCAGCATCCAGAGAGAGGTACTATACTGCCACTAGCACCCAGAGAGGTACTAAACTGCCACCAGCACATAGAGAGGTACTATACTGTCACCAGCACCCAGAGAGAGGTACTATACTGCCACCAGCATCCAGAGAGAGGTACTATACTGCCACCAGCATCCAGAGAGAGGTACTATACTGCCACCAGCATCCAGAGAGAGGTACTATACTGCCACCAGCATCCAGAGAGAGGTACTATACTGCCACCAGCATCCAGAGAGGTACTATACTGCCACTTGCACCCAGAGAGGTACTATACTGCCACCAGCACCAAGAGAGGTACTATGCTGCCACTAGCACCCAGAGAGGTACTATACTGCCACTAGCACCCAGAAAGGTACTATATTGCCACTAGCACCCAGAGAGGTGCTATACTGCCACTAGCACCCAGAGAGAGGTACTATACTGCCACCAGCACCCACACAGAGAGGTACTATACTGCCACCAGCACCCACACAGAGAGGTACTATACTGCCACCAGCACCCAGAGAGAGGTACTATACTGCCACCAGCACCCAGAGAGAGGTACTATACTGCCACCAGCACCCACACAGAGAGGTACTATACTGCCACCAGCACCCACACAGAGAGGTACTATACTGCCACCAGCACCCACACAGAGAGGTACTATACTGCCACCAGCACCCACACAGAGAGGTACTATACTGCCACCAGCACCCACAGAGAGAGGTACTATACTGACACCAGGGGACAGGGAGAGGTACTGCACTGCCACTAGCACCCAGAGAGGTATTATACTGCTACCAGCAACCAGAGAGAGGTACTATACTGCCACCAGCACCCAGAGAGGTACTATACTGACACCAGGGGACAGGGAGAGGTACTCCAGTGCCACTAGCACCCAGTGAGGTACTATACTGCCACCAGCAACCAGAGAGAGGTACTATACTGCCACCAGCACCCAGAGAGGTACTATACTGCCACTAGCACGAACAGAGAGGTACTATACTGACACCAGGGGACAGGGAGAAGTACTGCACTGCCACTAGCACCCAGAGAGGTACTATACTGACACTAGCACCCAGAGAGGTAGTATACTGCCACCAGCACCCACAGAGAGGTACTATACTGCCACTAGCACCAACAGAGATGTACTATACTGCCATTAGCATTTAGATAAAGGTACTATACTGCCACTAGCACCCAAAGAGGGACTATACTGCTATACTGCCACCAGCACCCACAGAGAGATACTATACTGCCACCAGCATCCAGAGAGAGAGGTACTATACTGCCACCAGCATCCAGAGAGAGGTACTATACTGCCACCAGCATCCAGAGAGAGGTGCTATACTGCCACCAGCACCCACAGAGAGGTGCTATACTGCCACCAGCACCCACAGAGAGGTGCTATACTGCCACCAGCACCCACAGAGAGGTGCTATACTGCCACCAGCACCCACAGAGAGGTACTATACTGCCACCAGCACCCACAGAGAGGTACTATACTGCCACCAGCACCCACAGAGAGGTACTATACTGCCACCAGCACCCACAGAGAGGTACTATACTGCCACCAGCACCCACAGAGAGGTACTATACTGCCACCAGCACCCAGAGAGATGTACTATACTGCCACCAGCACCCACAGAGAGGTACTATACTGCCACCAGCACCCACAGAGAGGTACTATACTGCCACCAGCACCCACAGAGAGGTACTATACTGCCACCAGCACCCACAGAGAGGTACTATACTGCCACCAGCACCCACAGAGAGGTACTATACTGCCACCAGCACCCACAGAGAGGTACTATACTGCCACCAGCACCCACAGAGAGGTACTATACTGCCACCAGCACCCAGAGAGATGTACGGTACTGCCACCAGCACCCAGAGAGATGTACTATACTGCCACCAGCACCCAGAGAGAGGTACTATACTGCCACCAGCATTCAGATAGAGGTACTATACTGCCACCAGCACCCACAGAGAGGTACTATACTGCCACCAGCACCCACAGAGAGGTACTATACTGCCACCAGCACCCACAGAGAGGTAATATACTGCCACCAGCACCCACAGAGAGGTACTATACTGCCACCAGCACCCACAGAGAGGTACTATACTGCCACCAGCACCCAGAGAGATGTACTATACTGCCCCAGCACCCACAGAGAGGTACTATACTGACACCAGCACCCAGAGATGTATTGTACTGTCACCAGCATCAAGAGAGAGGTACTATACTGCCACCAGCACCCACAGAGAGGTACTATACTGCCACCAGCACCCAGAGCGATGTACTGTACTGCCACCAGCACCCAGAGAGAGGTACTATACTGCCACCAGCACCCAGAGAGAGGTACTATACTGCCACCAGCACCCACAGAGATGTACTGTACTGACACCAGCACCCACAGAGATGTACTGTACTGACACCAGCACCCACAGAGATGTACTGTACTGACACCAGCACCCACAGAGAGATACTATACTGCCACTAGCACCCACAGAGAGATACTATACTGCCACTAGCACCCAGAGAGGGGTACTATACTGCCACCAGCATCCAGAGAGATACTATACTGCCACTAGCACCCAGAGAGATACTATACTGCCACTAGCACCCAGAGAGAGGTACTATACTGACACCAGCACCCAGAGAGATACTATACTGCCACTAGCACCCAGAGAGAGGTACTATACTGACACCAGCACCCAGAGAGAGGTACTATACTGACACCAGCACCCAGAGAGAGGTACTATACTGCCACCGGCACCCAGAAAGATGTACTATACTGCCACCAGCACCCACAGAGAGGTACTATACTGCCACCAGCACCCACAGAGAGGTACTATACTGCCACCAGCTCCCACAGAGAGGTACTATACTGCCACCAGCACCCACAGAGAGGTACTATACTGCCACCAGCACCCACAGAGTGGTACTATACTGCCACCAGCACCCACAGAGAGGTACTATACTGCCACCAGCACCCACAGAGAGGTACTATACTGCCACCAGCACCCACAGAGAGGTACTATACTGCCACCAGCACCCACAGAGAGGTACTATACTGCCACCAGCACCCACAGAGAGGTACTATACTGCCACCAGCACCCACAGAGAGGTACTATACTGCCACCAGCACCCACAGAGAGGTACTATACTGACACCAGCACCCAGAGAGAGGTACTATAATGCCACTAGCACCCAGAGAGGTACTATACTGACACCAGGGGATAGGGAGAGGTACTATACTGCCACCAGGGAGAGGCACTGCACTGACACCAGAGCCCAGATAAGCACTGTACTGCCACCAGGGGACAGAGAGAGGTACTATACTGCCACCTGCACCCATAGAAAGGTACTATACTGACACCAGGGGACAGAGCGAGGCACCACTGACACCAGGAGTCAGAGAGGGGTAGTGTTGGGCCACCGGGGACAGAAGGGTAGGCTAGAGCCACCAAGGATACATAATACACACATGCACACATTTAGACAAGCCTGCATCCTGAGTCATGCTTTCTGCTGTGGAACTACAAGTCCCAGTATGAGCTGTCAGCTGCAGCAGATGTAAAGTCTTTCCTGCTGAGACATGGGGTGAGAGACTGAGGGATCCTGACTGGTTGTGACATCTGTCTATTATATCAGAGGCCAGCAGGGAGCCGGAGAGGTGTAACCGTGTGTGTAGAAAGATACTGACGGATCCTGACTGGTTGTGACATCTGTCTATTATATCAGAGGCCAGCAGGAAGCCGGAGAGGTGTAACCGTGTGTGTAGAAAGAGACTGACGGATCCTGACTGGTTGTGACATCAGTCTATTATATCAGAGGCCAGCAGGGAGCCGGAGAGGTGTAATCGTGTGTGTAGAAAGGGACTGAGGGATCCTGACTGGTTGTGACATCGGTCTATTATATCGGAGGCCAGCAGGGAGCCGGAGAGGTGTAATCGTGTGTAGAAAGATACTGAGGGATCCTGACTGGTTGTGACATCTGTCTATTATATCAGAGGCCAGCAGGGAGCCGGAGAGGTGTAACCGTGTGTGTAGAAAGAGACTGACGGATCCTGACTGGTTGTGACATCTGTCTATTATATCAGAGGCCAGCAGGGAGCCGGAGAGGTGTAATCGTGTGTGTAGAAAGAGACTAAGGGATCCTGACTGGTTGTGACATCTGTCTATTATATCAGAGGCCAGCAGGGAGCCGGAGAGGTGTAATCGTGTGTGTAGA